>NC_090651.1:301080726-301172491 GCF_040937935.1 Hyperolius riggenbachi | reverse complement strand
AACATGTGTGTACGGGGCTAAAAAAGGACCAAAACCCCCACTAAATGTCAGCTCTCAACTGCTTACTTTTTTGCTGTAGTGGTCCTTTAAGGATAAGAAAAAAAAACTTGAATATTCTCCAATCACACAAATCTCCACTGTCCCAGGAAGTGAAAGTTATTTTAAAAAAATAAATAAAAAAAAAAAACTAACGCTGAAAATCTTGCACAATGTACTTTATAACCTGATCATTTGTGTTTGGCTGCCCTTTAAGGGTCAGGATACTTTAATACGCTCCAAGGAAGGAAGATATGAACACAAAGCAGATAAGTTTCAAAAGAGAAACCGGTCTAACAACTTGATTATGAGCAAACAAAACAGGCCGACATGAAGCAACTCGGCTGAGAGAGACCACTTGCACGAACAGTCACAGAACCAAGATTCATAATACAGCCGCAACACCCAGTACCAAGATCACAGCAGTATAAACATTACACACATCTCATCTGGCCATGTTAACATAACCTAGGTCTGTTCTCTGTTAGGTGCAGATATTTCTATGATCTCTTTAGTGCAACTTATAAAAAGAACATAAAAGGACATATAGATAATAAAGGAAGAAAAAAAAAATCATTGCATTTTCATACTCCATATTTTACGTTCATATTTTGCTCAATAGCGATCAGTGCTTGATTACCAGTAGTGTAATTAACCAAAACTAGCGATCAGCCTAACTTATTCCTAGAATGGATTAGTGGATCCACCAGCCATGACCATTACTTCCTGTTAGGAAGTCCATTGACTTTTATTGTGACCATGTACCTACACTTTATTTTAATGTGGTTATCTGGTGCAAAATTAATTCCATTTAACCCTTTAGCAGCCAATTTATTTAGAGGCTTGCAAGTGCTCCAGGCCAATTTATTTTAGCAGTTTTTTTTTATTTCTTATTTGTTACATTTCCCTGCTTCTAATTAGTACTGCTGTAATGTGTATTTATGGCCACTTTTCACTAGGGGGCAGTGTGCAACAATAACAGAGGATTTCTGCTTTTCTATATTTTTTGCTAGTAGAGAGAGATCAAATCAATCCGAGAATTTACAGCACGAGTTCTGCCAACTGAGGTCAAAAGCAGTGCACTTACAGTGGGTTGCAAAAGTATTCGGCCCCCTTGAAGTTTTACACATTTTGTCACATTACTGCCACAAACATGCATCAATTTTATTGGAATTCCACATGAAAGACCAATACAAAGTGGTGTACACGTGAGAAGTGGATCGAAAATCATACATCATTCCAAACATTTTTTTTACAAATAAATAACTGCAAAGTGGGGTGTGCGTAATTATTCGGCCCCCTGAGTAAATACTTTGTAGAACCACCTTTTGCTGCAATTACATCTGCCAGTCTTTTAGGGTCTGTCTCTACCAGCTTTGCACATCTAGAGACTGAAATCCTTGCCCATTCTTCTTTGCAAAACAGCTTAAGCTCAGTCAGATTACATGGACAGTATTTGTGAACAGCAGTTTTCAGATCTTGCCACAGATTCTCGATTGGATTTAGATCTGGACTTTGACTGGGCCATTCTAACACATAGATATGTTTTGTTTTAAACCATTTCATTGTTGCCCTGGCTTTATGTTTAGGGTCATTGTCCTGCTGGAAGGTGAACCTCCACCCCAGTCTCAAGTTTTTTGCAGTCTCCAAGAGGTTTTCTTCCAAGTTTGCCCTGTATTTGGCTCCATCCATCTTCCCATCAACTCTGACCAGCTTCCCTGTCCATGCTGAAGAGAAGCAACCCCAGAGCATGATGCTGCCACTACCACCATATTTGACAGTGGGGATGGTGTGTTTAGAGTGATGTGCAGTGTTAGTTTTCCGCCACACATAGCGTTTTGCATTTTGGTCTCATCTGACCAGAGCACCTTCTTGCACATGGTTGCTGTGTCCCCCACATGGCTTGTGGCAAACTGCAAACGGGACGTCTTATGCTTTCTGTTAACAATGGCTTTCTTCTTGCCACTCTTCCATAAAGGCCAACTTTGTGCAGTGCACGACTAATAGTTGTCCTATGGACCAATTCCCCCACCTGAGCTGTAGATCTCTGCAGCTCGTCCAGAGTCACCATGGGCCTCTTGGCTGCATTTCTGATCAGCGCTCTCCTTGTTCGGCCTGTGAGTTTAGGTGGATGGCCTTGTCTTGGTAGGTTTACAGTTGTGCCATACTCCATCCATTTCTGAATGATCGCTTGAACAGTGCTCCGTGGGATGTTCAAGGCTTTGGAAATCCTTTTGTAGCCTAAGCCTGCTTTAAATTTCTCAATAACTTGATCCCTGACCTGTCTGGTGTGTTCTTTGGACTTCATGTTGTTGTTGCTCCCAATATTCTCTTAGACAACCTCTGAGGCCCTCACAGAGCAGCTGTATTTGTACTGACATTAGATTACACACAGGTGCACTCTATTTAGTCATTAGCACTCATCAGGCAATGTCTATAGACAACTGACTGCACTCAGATCAAAGGGGGCCGAATAATTATGCACACACCACTTTGCAGTTATTTATTTGTAAAAAATGTTTGGAATCATGTATGATTTTCGCTCCACTTCTCACATATACACCACTTTGTGTTGGTCTTTCATGTGGAATTCCAATAAAATTGATTTATGTTTGTGGCAGTAATATGACAAAATGTGGAAAACTTCAAGGGGGCCGAATACTTTTGCAACCCACTGTATCTCAAACGAGAGAACTCTATTGAAGTTGCTAATATGTTAAAGCACACCTAACCCAAGGCAAAGCTACCTGCGTTAAGCACAGAGGTAGATCCAAATAAATCTGTTTATTATCCTCTCCTTGTTCCTCTTGGTTGAAAAATGTGCCTTTTGACTAAAATCAAATTTTCAGACAGGAAGAGGCGGGCTTGTTGCAATATTCCTTCAGATCACCCTCTCTCATGCCCTCATCTTCTCAGTCCATTAAAGGTCACCTAAATTGAGAGGGATGTGGAGGCTGCCATATTTATTTCCTTTTAAAAAAAAAATACCAGTTGCTTGTCAGTCCTGCTGATCTCTGACTGCAGTAGGGTCTAAATCACACACTAGAAACAAGTATGCAGCTAATTCTGTCAGACTTAGGTCACAAAACCTGTATCTCGATGCTTGTTCTGGGTCTATGGCTACAAATATTACAGGCAGAGGATCAGTAGGGTAGCCAGGTGATCAGCCTCCATATTCCTCTCATTTCAGATTCCCTTAAAGGGGACTAAATGGTGTAGGTAAGAGGAAGGAATTGGAGGTTAATTATTAGGGAACATTAAGGCAAGCTTTCCAGTCAAATTTTCAAGGATTACTGAGACCAGGGGAAATAAGAAGAATGGACAACACACCTCAAGAGGTAGGAGCTTCCAACATATTTACGCCTTGCTGTATAACGCATGACCATCTGTGTTGTATAGTGTGTATAAGGCCCTAAAGTGTACCTGAGATGTAGAGAAAAAAAAAAAAATACATAGGTACATGGGCCTTCCTCCAGCCCCATTCAGGCTCATCGGTCCCTCAACATCCTCCTAGGCCACCTGGATACTTCGCCAGGCGGCCCGGTAATTCAGCCAGTCAGTGCTGGCCAGCCAAGTGGGCTCCCGGCGACGAGAGTGCGATAGAGGGCAAGGGCAGGCCAAGCCGCTCATGCGCAGTTACCCCGACCGGCTGAATTACTGGACCACCTAGCCAAGGATCCAGGAGGCCTAATGGCGAGGAACCCATAAACCTGACCGAGGCTGGAGGAAGCCCAATGTATGTATATATTTTTTACTTTTCTACTTGTCACAACTTTTATAAATCCGGCAGTGATCTGAAAAGTGTCATTTCTGCAGCAACGTCTGTCCAGCCATCAGGAATCTGCTACATCCATCAAAACACAGGCAAAGTAAAGTTATGTACACAATTAAGATTTTTCCCAGCATGCCTTGCCAAGTTTGCTTCTGCTCTAAAGCCAGAAAACCAACAGACCAAACAAGTACGGTAATTCAGGTTGAAAACTCACTGCATGTTGTGGAGAAGGGAAAGAGGGGAAAAAAAAAATCTATGTTCAGCTATGCTGAGAATTTCAGTTCAGCAGTTTCATTTTTAAAGCAAATCATCCTAGCAATGCAGCCCTGCAATAACATTGTGTCACAGCAATCTACACGTGGCTACTGGGAGCTGTACTCCAGTCTACTCTGTGCTATAGTAGCAACCCTCATTTTAACAATCTATACATTTAAAGGATAATATATTATTTTCAGCACCTAAAAATTCAAACTGTACTAAAAAGGTAGATCAGTAATATCAAATTTTCCTGCTGGGAGCTTTAAAGAGGAACTTTAACTCAAGATTTAAAGTGGACCTGAACTCTTGCACAGCACAGAAGGAAAAACAGAGAAATGCACCCTGTATGTATTTAGAGAGTTTAGCCTGTTTAATTCCCCCTCATCGGTGACTAAACAGAACTGTAATCTGATCTCTCGGCTGTGTCAGCTGACTGCCTCGGCAGAGCAGCTAATTTGTAAACACAGGATGTTAACTCTATGCCTGCTTCCATAAAAGCAGGATGTAGACACAATGCTGATATATTGCAGGATTTGGATCAGCTGTAACAAAGAAATTATTTTCTTTAAAGGTCATTATGTTGTTGCTTATCTTTTAGAGTAGAGAGGACGTTCTGATCAGGTCAGCTTTGACTTCATCCCAATCAGCAGCCCACACCCCCTTTTCCCACTTTACCTTTTTTTGAATAGATCATCAGGTGGGTCTCTATGGCTGATATTGTGGTGAAATCCCTCCCACAGTGTGAGGTCAGGGCTGTGGCCCAAGCAGTCTCCTGTCTGTGTCTCATTGCATTGTGGGAAATAATGGCTCCAACTTTCAAGCAACCAGTACCTCCCCCTGTGCATAGAACTCTCAAGAGTAAACTGAACATTCCGCAGAGATGACCTAGCAGAACTAAAGATGTCACCACCACTGATAAATGTCAGAATGTTAATCAAGGTGAGGAAAGAGTTTACAATGTGCAAACATTGACTAAATAATCTATATGAATAATCAATGAATAGTGCAAAAAAATAAGCAATTTTATTCATTGAGTTATTTTCACTACAAATCCTCTTTAAACGTACCTTATTGGGAAGGTGTGAAAATAACTTTGGGGGAAAAAGTCAAGAGAAAGGTTTATTTAATGGGGCCTTTTACAAATTTAGGGGGGGGGGGGGGGGGAGGGAGAGAAACAACAACAAAAAACAAGAGAACAAAAAGGCTCCTCAAAAAAAGAAAAAGAAAAAAAAAAAAAAAAAAAAAAAAGGAAATTGTTGTGTGTGACAATCTGAAAAAGATGAGGAAGTAAAAACATTTTTCCCTAATGGCTAAACTGACAGCAACAAAAACCCAAGAGAATGCTTTGTGTGGTGCTGGGCTTGTGCAGTAAAGTGGTGGCTGATGGGAAAGTTGCTCAGCTGGCTCAGTAGCTGGCGTTGGAGACTTGAGAGTGTTGTGCAGGGTTTACTGCTGTTTATGTCCCCACTGTGGAAACACTGCCTCACAGGGGACAGGAAGTAAGGGAATCTTGGGCAGCACAGTGACATAGCGGTTAGCGCTCTGGCCTTGCAGCACTGGGTTCCCGGGTTCGAATGCCCCCGGTTATTTGGCTTCCCCTTAAAATTGGCCCTAGACTATGATACATGCCCTACATGATACATACATACATAGACATATGACTATGGTAGGGATTAGAGTGTGAGCCCCTCTGAGGGACAGTTAGTGACAGGACTATACAGGATCTTCTCAAAAAATTAGCATATTGTGATAAAGTTCATTATTTTCTGTAATGTACTGATAAACATTAGACTTTCATATATTTTAGATTAATTACACACAACCGAAGTAGTTCCAAGCCTTTTATTGTTTTAATATTGATGATTTTGGCATACAGCTCATGAAAACCCAAAATTCCTATCTCAAAAAATTAGCATATTTCATCCGACCAATAAAAAAAGAGTTTTCAAAACAAAAAAAGTCAACCTTTAAATAATTATGTTCAGTTATGCACTCAATACTTGGCCGGGAATCCTTTTGCAGAAATGACTGCTTCAATGCGGCGTGGCATGGAGGCAATCAGCCTGTGGCACTGCTCAGGTGTTATGGAGGCCCAGGATGCTTCGATAGCGGCCTTAAGCTCATCCAGAGTGTTGGGTCTTGCATCTCTCAACTTTCTCTTCACAATATCCCACAGATTCTCTATGGGGTTCAGGTCAGGAGAGTTGGCAGGCTAATTGAGCACAGTAATACCATGGTCAGTAAACCACTTACCAGTGGTTTTGGCACTGTGAGCAGGTGCCAGGTCGTGCTGAAAAATGAAATCCTCATCTCCATTAAGCTTTTCAGCAGATGGAAGCATGAAGTGCTCCAAAATCTGATAGCTAGCTGCATTGACCCTGCCCTTGATAAAACACAGTGGACCAACACCAGCAGCTGACATAGCATCCCAGACCATCACTAACTGTGGGTACTTGACACTGGACTTCAGGCATTTTGGCATTTCCTTCTCCCCAGTCTTCCTCCAGACTCTGGCACCTTGATTTCTGAATGACATGTAAAAGTTGCTTTCATCCGAAAAAAAAGCACTTTGGACCACTGAGCAACAGTCCAGTGCTGCTTCTCTGTAGCCCAGGTCAGGCCCCTCTGCCGCTGGTTCTGGTTCAAAAGTGGGTTCATGCTTCCATCTGCTGAAAAGCTTTATGGAGATGAAGATTTCATTTTTCAGCATGACCTGGCACCTGCTCACAGTGCCAAAACCACTGGTAAATGGTTTGCTGACCATGGTATTACTGTGCTCAATTGGCCTGCCAACTCTCCTGACCTGAACCCCATAAAGAATCTGTGGGATATTGTGAAGAGAAAGTTGAGAGACGCAAGACCCAACACTCTGGATGAGCTTAAGGCTGCTATCGAAGCTTCCTGGGCCTCCATAACACCTGAGCAGTGCCACAGGCTGATTGCCTCCATGCCACGCCGCATTGAAGCATTCATTTCTGCAAAAGGATTCACCACCAAGTATTGAGTGCATAACTGAACATAATTATTTGAAGGTTGACTTTTTTTGTTTTAAAAACACTTATTTTATTGGTCGGATGAAATATGCTAATTTTTTTATAGGAATTTTGAGTTTTCATGAGCTGTATGCCAAAATCATCAATATTAAAATAAAAGGCTTGGAACTACTTCAATTGTGTGTAATGAATCTAAAATATATGAAAGTCTAATGTTTATCAGTACATTACAGACATTAATGAACTTTATCACAATACGCTAATTTTTTGAGAAGATCCTGTATACTCTGTACAGCGCTGCGTAAGATGTCGCCGCTATATAAATACCTAAATAAATAAAACCAATGGTAACACAGATAATAACTGTCCATAGTACAACCGTGGCCTCTAATTCATAAAAATGATGAGACAAAGAAAAGTGAAGTGGAAAATATTCTTGTAGGAAGTGGCCCAGCATAAATCATGGCTGGCTGCATGAAGCTCGTAACACTGGATTCACCACACACACACACGTCAGAATGATAATTAATTGAAATCATATTTCCAAGTGACAATGGAGCCTTCTAGGGCTGCATCTGATTGGGCAACCGGGTTCTAAATTTATCCAACCTACTTTTTATCTATTACAAGACTAATTCCAACATGCCAAGTCACATTCTTAAGACAAGCCGTGTAGACATCACATGTGCTGTAATACCAGCTCCCCGCCTGCAGAGGGCACCTACCTTTACCGATTCCGATCACCTTACCCTAACATACAGCAAAAATGATGGAAGAAAGCACATGACTGGGAGTTTAGGCTAATCATGAGTAGCAAGAATGAATAAGTGAGAAGAATATGGAGGCTGCCAAATACATTTCCTTTCAAACAATACCAGTTGCCTGGCAGCCCTGCTGGTCTATTTGGCTGCAGTAGTGTCTGAACAACACCAGAAACAAGCATGCAGCTAATCTTATCAGATCTGACATTGGCCTCAATTCACTAAGATCATGCTGGAGATAATAAGGCAAGAGAAAACTTACCTCCACTAGTAAGAGAGTTATCTTATCTCTTCATTCCTTACGTTACCTCCTCTGTAGTTATTTTCACATGCAGTTAATGAACAGCCTGTCTTTAACTCTGGAGTTATTTTAAGGATTAAAGAGTTAACTTAAAGACAGAAGAGTTAACTTTAGGTTTGCCTGAGGTAAAATGTTTCCTGAATACTACATGCCTTATCACCATGGTAACAACTCTAGAAGAGTTATTAAAGACAGAAGATAAGATTAGTGAATTGAGGCCAATGTCAAAAACACACCTGAGCAGTGCCACAGGCTGATTGCCTCCATGCCACGCCACATTGAAGCAGTCATTTCTGCAAAAGGATTCCCGACCAAGTATTGAGTGCATAACTGATCATAATTATTTGAAGGTTGACTTTTTTGTTTTAAAAACACTTTTCTTTTATTGGTCGGATGAAATATGCAAATTTTTTGAGATAGGAAATATGGGTTTTCATGAGCTGTATGCCAAAATCATCAATATTAAAACAATAAAAGGCTTGAACTACTTCAGTTGTAGTGTAATGAATCAAAAATATATGAAAGTCTAATGTTTATCAGTACATTACAGAAAATAATGAACTTTATCACAATATGCTAATTTTTTGAGAAGATCCTGTAGAGCCAAATTGAAAGCACTCTGTTTTCTGAGTTTTTCCCAACAAAAGTGAAGTTTTTCTTTAAAAGATTCGCTGATCAGCAGATTGCATAACCACCGTGAAGTACAAGTGAGCCTTGTTGTAAGTACAGACTGCAATCTTATCTGGAGCACAGATTTTTTTTATCATTTACCTGTAACCAATTACATCCAGTCGTGCCGTGCTGCAGTTTAGCAACATCTTGAGAGAAAAAGACCACAGATCTGGCCATGTTTGAACACGGCAGGCTGCTGTGATTTTTTTTTTTTTTTTTTTTAGCTCAACTAAGGGCCCATTCAGGCTACATTTTAATGTGATGTAAAAGTCACAAAGCAGCATTACAATGCAAAAAAAGGTGGTAATGCACATTAACGCTGTGTTCCCGTCGCATAAAGTAGGTACAGTAAAGCATACAGGCAATGAAAAGTATGCTTTCCTGTACCTGGTAACTTAGGCGTTTAGGGCCTGTTTTCACTACACGCAGATTGGACGCAGAATGGATGCAGAAAAACTGACTCCAATGAATGCCTATGGGTCTGTTTCCACAAAATGCAATTTTTCTGATGGAGATTTTCCCATAGGCATTCATTGGAGTCACTTTTTCTGCATCCAATCTGTGTGTAGTGGAAATAGGCCCATAGAGGTACCTCACTGCAGCAGTGCGTTACCAGAACGCTAAACGTTACAATGCGACACAGACGTTGCACTGCGAATGTCCCATAGGATTAGTATTGGAGTGCGGTAAACTGCGTTATAAGAGCTTATAACACAGCTCCGCAACGCCCCTTTGTGAATAACAATAAAAATAATATTTTTATAGCGCTTTTCTCCCTGGGGACTCAAAGCGCTGTGACCCTGCATCATGCAGTCTCAAAGGCTAGGGAAAAGAGGTGAGTTTTTAGAATTTTTTTAAAGCTGTCCAGAGAAGGAGCCTCTCGTACGGATTGTGAGTTCCATAGAGTAGGGGCTGCATAGGAAAAGGCCCAAGCACCAAATGTTAGGTGTATCCTGGGAATAACCATCTTCATCTTGTTGGCGGAGGGTGTGTGGAGGGGCATAAAGTTCCAATAGATCCGCTATGTATTTGGGTCCCATGTGGTTTAGAGCCTTGAATGTCAGCAGGCAGATCTTAACATTGATTCTCCATTTTACTGGCAACCAGTGAAGAGTTTGCGGTATTGGGGTGATGTGTGAGCTGCGGAGGGCATTGGCTAGGAGTCTGGCTGAAGCATTCTGTACTAGTTGTAAGGGGCGCAGAACCTTATCTGTAGATCCGATGAACAGGGCGTTGCAGTAGTCTAGGCGGGAGGATACAAATGTGTGAACCAGGGCGGGTAGGTCTTTAGCTGGGATAAGGTGTTTGATTCTCGCTATATTTCTTAGATGGAAGAAGGAAGACTTGACGACAGCTGATACCTGCTGTCTGAGTTTTAGATTTCCATCCAGGATCACCCCAAGGTTTTGCAGCGTCTTTATACTGTACAGTATCTCCCCCAATTGCTAGTTTGAGGTGGTGAGCGTTTTGAACTTTATCTATCATGTGTGGATCACCTACCACCAACATCTCTGTTTTGTCAGAGTTTAGCCTTAGCCAGCTGGTGTTCATCCAATTTTGTAAATCCACACATGCTGATGGGTCTTGGGTGCCAGGCTTGAAGGACGGATACAGTTGTGTGTCATCTGCATAACAATGGTATCCTAGGCCATAGTTCTGGATTATTTTGCCCAGTGGGAGCATGTAGACTGCAAAGAGTAATGGTGATAGTACAGAACCCTGTGGAACGCCATAAGCAAGCGGCCCTGGATTAGAGTAGCGTGTGCCCAGACTTACTTGCGGTGTCCTGCCAGATAGGAAGGTCTGAGACCAGCTAAGAACAGTACCCCTTAGGCCACAGTAACTCTTCAGTTGCTGGATTAGTATTTCATGATCCACAGTATCAAATGCTGTAGACAAGTCAAGAAGAATCAGAATTGAGCACCCTTATCCCTTGCAGTAAGTAGATCATTCATTACTCGGACTAATGCCGTTTCAGTGCTGTGTCTTTTCCTGAATCCCGACTGAAAAGTATCACAGATGTTATCTGTAAGCCTGGCTTCTAGCTGGTTGGCGACTGCTTTCTCAATAACTTTTGATAGGAATGGTAAGTTCGCCACAGGTCTGTAGTTGGTCACATAATCAGGATCTAGTGATGGTTTCTTCAAGAGGGGTTTTATGATTGCTTTCTTTAGTTCTTCTGGGAATAGTCCACTTTGCAAGGAGCACTGAGTGATTTTGTGAAGTACTGGCCTAATCAACTCTGGGCACTGCATTAAGGATCCAGTTGGGTCAGGATACATTGCAGGTAGTGGGGAAAAGACTTTGAATGAGAATTCCAAAATCTTCTTCACTCAGAGTGTCAAAGACTTGCCATGGTGGTATGGTAGTAGGCATAAGCAAAGTCCAGTGGTCAATTGAAGTTGTTGGTGTAATGCTGGCACGGATGGCAGACACCTTGTTTTTGAAGAAGGCAGAGAATTCTTCACACCTTTCCCTGGAGAATCTGGTTGGGGCTTTTAGGCAGGAAGGATTGCAGGACTGCGTGGAAGAGTTTAGCAGCTCTGTTGTTGGCTGTAGATATTTTGTGCCAGATAAAGTCAGATTTTTTTCTTGGTTATTGCTTGTTGGTATTGTCAGAGGTGTTGAACTAGGCTAGATTTGTGCTCCTCAGAACCTGATTTACCCCTCACACTTGCCAAAGCAAAACGCTAGTGCTTAGCGTTAGCGTTTTGCGCAGGTCATTTTACAGCGATTAGCACGGTAAAAATCACTGTACACTCATGATTCCGAACAATCGCGATCAGCGCTTTTTAGAGCATTGTATCACGATCGCTCCAGAATTGCAGTAAAATGCTGCAGGGAACATGCTTTGCGGTTGCCACTAATTGCAAAACACCCGCGATCGGCAGCAATCGCAGCAGTGAAATCAATGCCATTTTGTTTAAAATTAGCCTTCCTTAAAGTGAAGGTCCACTTTTGTTACAGAAAAAAAACCTTCCCCCTACTTCAGGGAAACAGAAAAATGCCTGATGGGCCAGTTAGGTCCTGTTAACTGGGACGCCTCAGCGCTCACTCCAACCTGAATTATCGCAAATACCTTCTGTTTATAGAAGGTATACTTCTGTTTTGCACAGCATTTTAGCAAGGAGGCTTTTTGGTCTCTTTCAGACCCTTACACACTCCTGGAGTTCTGGTTCACCACGAGAGTTTGCTGGGCGATCTGTAGTCCTGTTTCCACTAAGTCCGAATACACAGCCAGTGGGGAAATGCTGCCTTTCAGGCCGGTTTCACACTTCTAACCAGCGTTAGCATTGCGGTGCAACGCCACGATTGCATCGCACCACCAAAAACAGGCTTAAGAGATTTCTGCTTCAATGTGCGGTAATCCCTCTCTGGCTGACAGCCAAGCAGGAAGTGAGGCTCTCTAGCGCTCACTTCCTGTGGCTGAAGAACCGGCTTGCCGGAAATGTATTAACAAAATACGTTTTCGTTTTGTTTTTTTAAATATTCGTGTTGCCATAGACTAGTGGTCTGCAAACTTGGCTCTCCAGCTGTTAAGGAACTACAAGTCCCACAATGCATTGCGGGAGTCTGACAGCCACAGTCATGATTCATAAAGGCAAATGCATTGTGGGACTTCTAGTTCCTTAACCTCCTTGGCAGTATGGACGAGCTCAGCTCGTCCATGACCGCTGGAGGGCGCCGCTCAGGCCCTGCTGGGCCGATTTTCACAATTTTATTTTTAAAACACGCAGCAAGCACTTTGCTTGCTGCGTGTTGGTCCCGATCACCGCCGATGCGCCGCGTAACCGCCCCCCCCCCCCCCACCGAGACCCCTGCGTAGCCTGGCCAATCAGTGCCAGGCAGCGCTGAGGGGTGGATCGGGACTCCGTCTAACGTCACGACGTCATCACGATCGTCGTCATGCCGACGGGGGAAGCCCTCAAGGAAATCCCGTTCAGAATGGGATTTCCTTACGTGGGTACACGCCGGCGGCGATCGAAAGGTAAGGGCGGACGCCGCAGGGAGGGGGGCATCATGTAGCTAGCGCTAGGCTAGGTACATGATTTAAAAAATCACCCTGGCGCAGTTAATAGAACGCCAGGGTGGTTAACAGCTGGGGAGCCAAGTTTGCAGAACACTGCCATAGACTTACCTGACTTCCAGTCCACTGCACAAGTAGCCCACCAACGTAGAGATGTGCTCGCATTGGGGTTGCGGCCAATACGTCACTACCATCGCATCACGTCTGAAATGCAACATAGACTTACATTGGCGTAGCGTCGGCATGCGGTAAAACAGGCTAACGCACCGCGCTAGTGTGAAAGGGGCCTCAGACAACAGCATGCGATCTGGACCGCATGCCAGTGCAATGCTGGAGGGTATGCTGCAGTTTTCCGTAGCATGCATCCGTATCCCTATAGGCGTGCATCGTTTCCTCCAATTCGGAAATAGATGCTTCTTGATTAGAGAGACAATTTTCAATTATGTAGACATGTAATGAAAAGTGGTGGTATAAAGCTATTTATATGAAAACTTAAAGGACAACTTAAGTAAGAAGAATATGTAAGCTGCCATATTTATTTACTTTTAAACAATACCAGTTGCCTGACAGCCCTGCTGGTCTATATGGCTGCAGCAGTGTCTGAATCACACCAGAAACAAGCCTGTCAGGTCTGACAATGTCAGAATCACCTGATCTGCTGCATGCTTGTTCAGGGTCTATGGCTATAAGTGTTATGCCTGGTACACACCATGCAATTTCCCATCTGATTTTGGGTAAAATCGATAATTTCTGACATGTCCAATCTGATTTCGAATCGCTTTTCTGATCAATTTTCTACAGAAGTGATCAGAAAATGAGATTGGACCTGTCGGAAGTTATGTATTCGACCCCAAATCTGACGGGGAATTGCATGATGCGTACCAGGTATTAGATGCAGAAGATCAGCAAAATAGCTAGGCAACCAGTATTGTTTAAAAATAAATAAATATGGTATCATCCATATCCCTCTCCTTACAATTGTACTTTAAAATGAGCGAAACTGGCAAGTTTTAATTCCCACATATAACCTGACAAAGTAAAAATCACCTTTTGAAATGGGTAGCCAAAGGACGCCTATGGCGCTCCACAGAATACTCACCTCTCCTCCCCAACCTGGTGTGCTGAAACCTGCTTCCTCTATGACAGTTATACTGAAACACTGAAAGCAGCTAACAGCATGTGTCACTAGACTAGTACTGAATAGAGATATTTGTTGTCCTTGAAAAGTCATTAGCTGTAAACATTTCTCTAGCCAGCTAGACAACTCAAGTTATTCAAATGAGTCAGAAGGTAACTAGAGAAACAGGTTGTTTAAATAACTCCTAGGACAATTAAGTTATTTTTAAATCTAGTAGAATGGCTGGGCACTGCCTGGATGAGAACAGCATATCATTGTTAGCACAGCAGGAGGTGTTAACAACACATTCTGAAAGTCCAATTATACTCACACCATAAATACATACATCCAGGAGAATACAGAAATTATAATCATAGGAAATGGTTTGTAAAATGAATTGTAATAACCAATAGTGAAGTGAACTATAAATACAACCTTAGGTGAACGTCATACAGATGCTAAATAGCTGTCACTCACCAGAAAGGCTTGGAAGATTAAGCATTGGCTTTGATGGTTTTGTTTTAACTACACATGAACTGTAGTTACAGTACTTTTTAGTTCTGTTGCCGTATAGGTTTGATTGTTCTCTGTGTAAACTTTTTATGTTCCTACAGTTCCCACTATCGTCTATTGTACTCTCTACAGCACATACGAAAATGCTGGCGCTTTACAGATAAAATATAATAATAATAATATACATGATTGGGAGACTGGAGGTCTTGCATTGCTACCAATCTATAGGCTACATAGAGTAATGAGAGTAACTGGCCATGATCAGAGTCTGGCTCTGGAGCTCTGGCTAAGGGCCCATTCACACTAGTGCGATTAGCGGGTGATTCTTGCTAATCGCCGAAGCGCTATCGCTTTTTAAAGCTAGCGCAATTGTAACCCTATAGCAGTGATCTCACTGCCGCGATTGCCGCCTATCGAGATTTTCACAGTTAACACGTAATAGCAAAACTTGTTACCTGCAGCATATTCTTGCGATTTTGGAGCAATTGCAATACAGTGCTTATAAAAGCACTGATTGCGATCCCTTTGAATCGCCAGAGTGTGCAGTGATTTTACTGCGCTAATCGCAGTAAAAATCACCTGCGCAAAATTGTAGGGCTAAGCGCTACCATTTTGCCAGTTTCAGGTGTGAATGGGCCCTAAATCAACCAAATGAACAGAAATGACTAAAAATGTAAAAAGCATGAAAACACAGGGCTGCCATGGCTAGGTTTACTGCATACAAATAAAATCCAGGTAAGTAATTCCCAACTGCCTTCATTGTTGATTTGGCTTAGCGCTGGCCGAGACCATGGTCTTCCCTACTATCACTGTGTATACTAGTGACCTGCTCACTGCCAGGAAATCACATGCCAATGTACACACACACACACACACTATTTTTCAGAGTTATCCAACACCAACCAAACTTATAATTCCAAAACACTTCAGTATCAGTCTAGCATCCAATAGCATTTACCAAAAGTATTCCATCCACTTGCTGAAAACCACATGCAAGCTGACAGATGTCAAACCAACAACACCTTCTAAAAGCCTCATCAATGGAAAAGGTGTGCATACATTTAACAGGTGTGCCTATACAAATCATTGTAATTTTTACAAAGAGAGAGAGAGACAATTGGCTTGGCGAGAGAGACAATCTTAGGCCAGGTACACACATCCAATCTTGATTGGCCAATGTTACCACATCCATACAAGATGCGTACAAGAGTTTACTTACACTATCGGTCAAAGTATTCAAAATCTGTTGGCCCTCTTATGCTGAGTACACACGATTGAATTACCTGTTCAATCAACCTGTAATCTGGCGGAGAGTTGTGTGGTTGGTACATGTCCAAACTGCTCCCAATCAATAGCGGAACAAATTTTCCCAAGATAATTTCACAAAATCTCATTATCGAACTTATCGGAAATAATGGTCTGATTCCTGTCAGTCGGTCAGGAAATTGCACTGTGTGTTTTTGGCATTACTACATGTAAGTTGTAAAATTGGGCAATAAGCACGGTGGTGTAGTGGTTAGCTCTCTCGTCTTGCAGTGCTGGGTCCCCGGTTCTAATACTAGCCAGGGCAACATCTGCATGGAGTTTGTATGTTCTCCCATGTCTGTGTGAATTTCCACCGGGCACTACAGTTCCTCCCACATCCCAAAAACATATAGATAGGTTATTTGGCCAGCCTAGGGGCTGTCGACGATACATACACTACACAATACATACCTAGACATAGGACTATGGTAGGGATTAGATTGTGAGCCCCTCTGAGAGACAGTTAAGTGACAAGACTATATACTCTGTACAGCGTTATATAAATACTAAATAATAACAATTACTTAAAATTGACATGAGATGGCGCTAGTATGGTTGAGGTGACCCAGTGGGAAACCTCATAGGGGAATTCCGTGATTAGATGCCGCTTCAACAGTTCTCCAATGACAGCACCAACGTTTAGGTTTCAGATGGGTAGTAATAACTGCGCCTACACTATTCGGCCACTTACAACGTTTCATGTTGTAGCATGCTGGCATGCCAATATTCAAATTCCTACACGACCTAGGCCCTGGATACCTGAAGGATTTGTGCAACTGCATCACACCACCCATGACCTCAGATCAAAAGGATCCAACAACTTGACCACCACCAGAGTCCAAAAACTTTGAGCCAGAGCTTTCTGTCATGCTGCCCCTACCCTGTAGAATGCCTTACCAAACTTATTCAAGACAGCTCCAACCCTGGACAAGTTTAAAACAAAACTGAAAATCCACCTCTTTAGCATTTATGATCACATAACTTTTCCCCCTGTACGCACCACTATGTACTGATCTGAGACAAGCTTATGCACTTTGGGTCCTGCAGGAAAAAAGTGCTCTACAAATGTTTTGTTGTTGTAGAGGGTGGTGCGATTGGAGAACTGTTCCCTATGAGGTTTCTTCCTGGGTCCTCTCAACCATACTAGCTCCAACCGCATTTGTGTACGCACCTTCAACCTCCATATGAATAACACACAATCTAAACACTGTAGCTGGCCATACACCATACTATTTTGATGCCCAATCACATCACATCTACATAACACAAGGGACTATTTAAAGTCTGTTAACACATCTACCACACAGATGATATAAATGGACATAATTGTACAATCAAGATTGTCTAGTGTATGGGGCTGCTAACAAAGCTATTAATGTGACAGGCCGCTTTTGAACCAGTTCTTCTGAAATCAGCCACAGACAGACAATAGCAGCTACAGTAGCACCAATGCTGGGCCTTTGAGTCCGATTTCTTGCCTCGCCCAGCCCCCACTTTCTCAGTTAAACCAATAGATTTGTTTGCTTGCCAGTGAGAAAAAAAAAGTGTTTCCTGCTATATTTACAATCTAGGTACTACAAAACAAACAAGAGGCACAGCAGAGGCCAGCCAGCATGGCAGGAGCTGTACAGCACAAGCAGCTGAACAAAGAGAGCAAACTTTGAAAGCCTGCACTGTTCCCTCCTTATCTACACTTCTCCCTCCTTTTTCTCTCCCTCTAACCTCCACCTCCTCCCTGCAGCTTTTCCATATCTTTCCCATTATGTACAGACTGGAGTGCAACAGTTGGTCAATGTGGCATATACAGAATCCCCTCTAAGTAGCCCCCCTCCTCTCTAGCTCCTGTACCCCCCACCCTACTGGAGACCAAGACAAAGGTCCAGCTGCATAAAAAAAAAAAAAAAAAAAAAAAAAAACTTTTCTGAGTCCACCTAGCGCTACATAATATCCTTACACCGCTTAACAGTAGGAAACTAATCATTTGGCTCGATTAGGTTGACAAAACGTATTTGGCTTCAGAAAGTTATTAAAGGCTCAGCTTTTGAAATCTTCAAAACTTTATACACGTCAAAAACTGAGAATTTCATACTAACTGACCTTATTTTAAGACTTCAAAGATAGTCAAAAATATAAACACTTTATTTTTAATGCTAAAACTATATTATATAAGATGTTGTAAGGCACCAGGAGTGAAAGTGTTAACTTATGACTGCTACACAACCTTAAAAAAAACAAAACATACATACATTCTATATACAAAGCAAGAAAGGGAACTAAACGCTTACTATGTTTAACAAAAAAAAAAAAGTTTCAAAACTTTTTAAGCTATGGATTAAAAATTGACAGCTTTCACAATAAACTTATACTTGGATGTCAAAAAATGATATGAGAGTAGGAGGAAGGGCATCTGAAAATAATAGGACAAAAGAAGTGGAAAATTAAACTTGGATTTGGAGGAAAAAAAAGCTAAGCTCTCCACGCTTTGCCCCGCGCTGGGGGTTTCCTGCTTAGATCAGCAGAAAGGAGGAAAAACAAAGGATCAGGACTTAAATGGGTAGAGAATCAGAGCAGATCCCAGACTGGAAGGGGTGGGATTGTAGGGTGGGAGGGCAACAACAGCCTATATCAATACAACAAAAACTAAATAGAAAAATAAAAAAAGTTTAAAAAGTCCTTCTGGGAACATGATGAGATCAGCCATGAGTACTTACAGAGAACTCTTGGGACAATGAAAGACAGAACACTACAGACAATGGGGTGAGGGCTATTTAACCCTAATGCTGGGAACACACACTAAGTTATTTCGAGAAATCAGATCGTTTTATCGATCAAAATCTTATCGGTCTAAATATTCTAATTTTAAAGCTACAGAAGTATGCGTTTTCATGTCCAATTCTGATTGTTCGCTGGCGTGTTCTTGATCGAAAAATAAAATCGGAGTCGGTTTTAAAAAAAACATTAAAAACTGACCAGTCAGTTGTAAAGTTCTCCAAAGTCTGTTGAAAAGTTTTATCCCAGGATCTGGGCGATAGATCGCTCCGAGCCACCACGACCGATCCATGATCCAACCTCTATGGAGAGCTTTGAGAAAAATAAAATCAGCAGAAATGAGGAAAAAATTCCCCCCTCCTGTGTTCTGGGGCAGCTCAGGGCCAGGGAAAGCTGCCGGCCAGCCTCCTCTCCAAGCTCAAAGTGATCAGGAAGAGAGAAAGGAACCCAAAAAATGCCAAACATGCTAGAAACGACAAGGATTCCAAGCTGCCGGATCCTGTGATAGACAGGGGGGGAGAGAGAGGGAGAGAAACTCACAGATCTGGAACTTTTTCTGCTTACCTTGCCAGCAGGAGAGTCGTGCAGGGCTTTTATTAGAAGAAGACCACCAGCTTATGGTGGGGGGATCAGGCAAGCCAGGGACAAGGCAGTGAATAGGGGCAGCAGGAAGGCAGCCCCTGGTCAGCACTTTGTATGGGGGAAAGTCTTGTATTTTTTTTTCTTTCTCTTTTGGGCAGCACTGAGTTGGATTGTCTCTGCCCCCTCCTCTGGTGTGTGATGAAGGTCAGGTGAGGCTGAGGAGGGCTCCTCTGGCTCAGTCCAGCCACTGCTGTTGTTGTTGGTGGTGCTGGTACTGGTGCTAGGGAAGCAGGCTTGGTATTTTGGAAAGGTGACAGCTTTTCAGAGGAATCTCTGGAATGAAGAGAGGAATGAAATTAGCTCAATGAGTCAGTTGCAGTTCATGGGCGTGGTTTATTGGGGGCGGGATCTGCTCAGGGCCGGGCCACGCCCGCCCGTGACGCCTGGGGACTACAGGGAGATTGAACTTTCTACAGGGAGGAAGAAAAGTTTATTCAAGCTAATCTGCGAGTCTGCTCAGCTCTAGTGGGGAGGGCGGTAGAGCTCCCTCGCTGGCTGCAGATCAGCTCATGCAGAGGAAAGTTTACAAAGGACTTTAAAAAGTGATAATACTGCCATGCTTTATTAGGTTGCCCATGCATACAATGGATGGTTGTTTAGCATGGCTACACAAGGTGAATTAAAATAGTTGGAAATGACGGATACTTTCAGATATAGTTTGAAAATCATAAGCACAAATGAAAGTTTAAAGGCCCATACCCACTAAGTGATTTTCTCGAACGATTTTTCACAACAAATTTTTTTTCGCAACGTGAATTAACGAAAACTTGTTGAGTGGTTTCATTACGCCCACCACCCGCGGCGATCATTCATTTGCGTAACGGACATGACCGCTCCAATCCTCATGGGCTTTCGCAGGTTTTGCCGCAAACGTATAAATGATGGTTTACACAATCGTTTGTTTCTGACGCCGCAAACAACACTTGCAGATTCGGACAGATTGATTGGGGATGATCGTTCATTGGAAAAAAAACCTGAACCATCTGGCCGTAATCTGCCAGTGGGTATTTAGTTTAAAGCGGATCCGAGATTAAAAACGAACTATAACAAGTAACTTGTCTATATATCTTATCTAAATTTTAGATGGTTTACACAGCAAATCTAGCTGCAAACAGCTTTAATAGAATATGATTATTTGTTCCTGTGATACAATGACAGCAGCCATGCTGTTTGTAAACATTGCACAGAGGCAGGCTTATCTGCATCTTGAGCAAAAAAACCTAATCCCCCCTCCTCCTCCCTCCGCCCCTCGGCCTCTGAAATCTCTGGCTAGTAATACCTCCCCCTCCTCCTGCCCAGAGTGAGCTCCCATGAGCCCTTGCTACTGTCTGAAAGTGCCTTGGCTCTCGGAAAACCTGTGGGTGTGGCTTGTGTAGTTTATAGGGAATTAGAGTATTAAAACAAAAACAAAAAAGTATTTGGCTTGAGTAATACCCTATAAACTATAGGAAAGGAACACAATTATGCAATGAGTAAAAGTTAATCTTGGAGGGAGCAACAAATGAAAGATCCGCAAGGGCGCTCTGACATTATGTACAACCAACTCTACAGATGACTTCGGCAGATAATTACTCCTTATCAGCGGTGTGTGCAGAGCTCATTAAACATGGTCTATGGCACTTAAGGTGGCTATACATCAGGCGACTTGATGGCCGATCTAACATTCGATTTGATTATTATAATTGTATTAGGTGAAAATCGGTTCCGCCAAGTGCTTGCCCAATCAAGGATGCAACCAATTTTGGGGCCAAAATTGGTCCCATGAATCGGTCGGACATGCTGCAAGATGTAGGGCCAACTTGCTGGATCGGGTGTGCAGAAGTAATGGCGAGAGATATCAGGATGAGCAACGAACGGATGCTGTCCCCCCTAAAAAACCCCGAAATCCTACTGTGGCATCAGTGGATCAGTCCTCCAGTGGTTCAGATCATTCCTGACTGACAGAAAACAGAGAGTATCCCTAGGTCCTATAGTGTCCAAACCTGCACCTCTACAATTCGGAGCGCCACAAGGATCAATCTTATCCCCTCTGCTGTTTGCAATCTACATGCTGCCACTCGGTACACTTATCCAACGTCATAGCCTGACGTACCACTGCTACGCCGATGACACACAGCTATACCTGTCCTTCAAACCTGGGGGAACAGACCCTACTCCAAAAATAAACTCTTGCTTAGCTGAGCTACAGGCATGGATGAATGATAACTGGTTGAAACTGAATGCTGACAAAACTGAGGTCCTGTTTGTCCAAAGCCAGCACTCGCCATCAAAACAGCTCTATCCTAAAGCAACACCAATCAGGATTGGGAATTCAGACATAAACAGCTCCAACCTTGTGCGCAGCCTTGGCGTACTAATCGATGGGGAATTGAGTTTCAGAAACCAAATTTCATCTGTAGTTAAATCTTCCTACTTTCATCTGAAGAACATTGCAAAGATTAAACATCTTATTCCTCCAGAGGATCTTCCAATCCTAGTCCACGCCTTCATCACATCACGGCTGGACTACTGCAATGCCCTTTATGCTGGCCTCCCCAAAAAGGACCTGCGTCGCCTGCAATTAGTGCAGAATGCTGCTGCCAGATTGCTAACAAACCAGCCTCGCCACTGTCACATAACACCGATCCTTCGCTCACTGCACTGGCTACCAGTAGAATGGAGAATACTCTTCAAGATTGGACTGCTGACATTCAAATCCCTGCACAATCTGGGCCCTGGATACATGAAGGACTTGCTGAAGCTGCACCACACCTCTCACAACCTCAGATCAGCAAGTTCTATAAACTTGGTCACTCCCAGAGTGCACCTCAAAAATCTGGAGATAGAGCCTTCTGTCATGCTGCCCCTACTCTTTGGAACTACCTGCTACACCCAGTAAAGACAGCTCCAACCCTGGAGCTATTCAAATTCAGACTGAAAAGCCACCTGTTTAGCCTGGCATTTCCGGACTTATAAAATTCTTCCTCTGTACCACGATGGTCGGAGCCATGCTTATGCGCTTTGAGTCCCACGGGAGAAAAGCGCTTTACAAATGTTATTTGTTGTTGTTGTTGTAATGTATCCGCCCAGTGCACTATACATTACCTGTCCGTGGCTGTTGCTTGTCCTCCATTGGCTCCGGGCGCTGTCTTTCATTCATACACACGCCCACATGGTTGCCAGAGTAACACAGGCGCGTCTGTGACATCAAATACGCGCCCGTGTTACTCATCCCACCACGTGGGACATGTATATGGACGAAGGACAACGCCCAGCGGCAGCGGAGGACAAGTGTCAGCCACGGACAGGTAATGTATTGTGCACTGGGGAGGTACATTGCACATTAGGGGGAAAGGTCCGGCAAGGCAGCATAACAAAGCGGATTCCGGATCAATTTCAGCATGAAATTTATCGGGAATCGGTCTGTGGTGTATGGGCAGCTGACAGATCTCTCTCTAAACAGATTCGATTAGAGAGAGATCTGTCTCTTGGTCGAATCTGCCCATCATCGCTAGATGTATGGCTACCTTTACCCCTATAGTCTTTTCCACTATGTCACATCCTGCATCATTTATTATTTATGTAGCGCGACATCTTCCACAGCGCTGTACAGAGTATATTGTCTTGTAACTTACTGTCCCTCGAAGGAGCTCACAATCTAATCCCTACCATAGTCATATGGCTATTGTAGTCTATTTTAGGGAGAAGCCAATTCATTTATCTGTATGTTTTTGGTTTTTGGGATGTGGGAGGAAACACAAGTGTCTGAGGAAACCCACACAGACACAGGGAAAACATACAAATTCTGTGCGGATGTTTGACTTAGCTGGGATTTGAACCAGGGACCCAGCGATGCAAGGCGAGAGTGCTATCCACTAAGCCACAATGGGCATATCGGCATATTGGTTTACAATTGTCTGGCATTCTATTGCAGTCTTCTGCTGTTGTTTCACATCACATCGCTTGACATCTTCTTGATCATGGAAGGATCTTTCATCAGATCTTCTCCTGTTGTCGCCAGCGCAACCTCTAGAAATGTCTTTTCTGTCATGATTACTGTTAAATGCTTGAACAATTGTTTAGTCTATTGATGTCTATACTGCTGACAGAATCGTTTATTTGCAGACCAGATAACTTAAAGGTGGCCACTAATGATACAATTTGCCAAACGATCGGTTATGAACAATTCTTCATAAGAACGATCCAAAATGATCGATTGGGACAACTAATGCACAACAAATCTCCTGATCAATGGGATCAGATTGACTGGATCAATCTGAAAATTTGACTGATTTCATTAATATGATCAATACTTTTCCGATTAAAAATAAGGGAGTATTGATCATTTACCTAGTTTACCACCTTGCGTCACTTAATATCGTCCTGATTTCAGCGGATATCAGATCTACTGTCAACTAGAAAGCTGCTAACACTTTGTACAGCTCGAAGCAGACCAACTCTATGCGACAGTCAATTTCACTCCACTCCTGCCTATGTTTCCTTCCCCCAGTGCTCTTGCTGCGCCTAAAGGATACCCGAGGTGAAATGTGACATGATGAGATAGACATGTGTATATACAGTGCCTAGTACGCAAATAACTATGCTGTGTTCCTTTCTTTCTTTCTCTGAGTGAAAGAGTTAAACATCAGGTATGTAAGTGGCAGTTTAGGACTGGGTCAGACCACAGTGTGACCCTCACTGATAACAAATTACAACTATAAAACACCTTCCTAGCTGAAAATGGCTTCTGAGAGCAGGAAAGATAAAAAGAGTCAATAGTTCACAGATGTTTAGCTCTGGCATACTTCAATGAATGTGTCATTGAGCAAAATCAGTAAAAAGTTAAAAAGTAGATTTAAATATAAAATAAAACTGTGGAATATCTTAAAGTCATTTTTAGGAGAAGGAGGATAGGTACAATTGTTTATTTAATTATTTTATTTTAACCTCGGGTGTCCTTTAATTGGTAAAAGACTGGTCTTTTCCAATCGAGTTTTTGCTTGATTACAGATTTGCAAAAGTTAGATACTTACCCTTCTGGATGATCCAGGCTTCTCCAATCCTCCTACACCCCACCTCTGCACTGCAGTTCCTGTACGGGCGTGCTGCGCTGGAGCAATGACGTTCCACACCTGCGCAGTAGCATGGAGCTGCTTGTGCACAGAGGAAAAAGATTTGCATAAATGCTTTTACTGCTCTTTCATTGGTTATTGAGGTGGCAATATGCCGTTTCGAGTGTGAATGGTGCCAAACAGCTTATTGGACATTGTGGGGTAGGTTGATATCTTATATCTTCAAAACTTTGTAAAATAAGTATAATTAATTATTGATCAGGTTTTCATGTAAAGCTATTTTCAACACATGTGAGTAGAAGTATGCTAACTTTCCAGAGGGATTTTGTCTTGGGTGTTCAGCCCATCAGTGACAAGACAAATAATATTTAAATCACACTTGCTTCTCCTGCCGGACTCAAAACACCAGAGCTGCTAGGGCAAGCTCAGTGGGCAGTAGCATTGTTAGGGAATCTTGCCCAAGGTCTCCTTATTGAATAGGTGCTGGCTTGCTGAACAAGAAGAGCTGGGGTGTGAACGCCTGTGTCAGAGAGGCAGAGTCCTTAAAGGGAACCTAAACTGAAACCTAAAAAAAAGAGTTTCGCTTACCTGGGGCTTCTACCAGCACCCTGTAGCCGCCCTGTGCCCACACTGTCACGGATTGATTCTCCAATCCCCCGCAGCTACTAAGTTTCATTCTTCGTATTGGCCAGTTGATGGCCACTGCACCTGCGCGGCCCTGGCTGTGCACATCCTCGATTACGCTCCCATCACTGGGATTTCTCATTCTGCGCATGCACAGGACGCTCCTGGCGGCGGAACCGTGATTGAGGATGCGTGCCGCCAGGGCCGTGGAGGCGCAGTGGCCATCCACATAGCAAGAATGAAACTTAGTGGCTGCAGGCGACAGGAAGGATCGATCCGTGACAGCGCGGGCATAGGGCGGCTGCAGGGGGCTGGTAGAAGACCCAGGTAAGTGAAACTCTTTTTTTTGTGATTGTTTCAGTCTAGGTTTAACCTAGACTGAAACTAGTACACTATCCAACCACTTAACTATTAACCAGTACACTATCCAGCCACTAAACTGACTAGTTGGGGATCACTGTGCCCTCCTGGAAGTTGTGTATAGGGGGCACCTGGTGACGAATCTTTTATTTTGAGGAACATGGCAACCTCATTTTTTATATGGAGGCATGTGATTACTAAATTATTTTATCTGGTGGAATGTTACCGATAATTATCTAGAAGCATGTGACTTATTAATTATTTTATCTGAAGTCATGTGACTACTTAATTCCTTTATCTGCTGTTATGTGACTACTTAATTCTTTCATCTTGAGTCACATGGTTATTTAATTCTTCTATCTGGAGGCACATAGCTACACTGTGTAAAAGTGAGGATTCACAGTGGATGACAAGCAATGTCGGCTGAATACGCTATGCATACTGTGATAGATTATTGTTGTGTATTGCACTGACATATTACGCAGCGCTGTACAGAGTATATTGTCACTTGTCACTAACTGTCCCTCAGAGGAGCTCACAATATAATCCTTACCATAGTCATGTGTCTGTATCATGTAGTGCATGTATCATAGTCTAGGGCCAATTTAGGGGGAAGCCAATTAACGTATCTGTATGTTGTTTGGGATGTGGGAGGATCCCAGAGTGCCTGGAAGAAACCCACACAGACACGGGGATGACATACAGACTCCTTGCAGATGTTGACCTGGCTGAGATTCGAATCGGGGGCCGGGCGCTGCAAAGCGTACTGCCCCTTTCCAGAGCAGGGACAAGGTCCTCCAGCACCCAAGGCTGAGACACCAAAGTGCGCCCCTCCATCCCTCCCACCCCAGCCGTCACACACTGATTGCTGTTAGACTAAGAGGGCCACAGGGCCCACAACCTCCCCAACACCTTAATATCTAGTTATCTGGCTTGCAGTCACTGCCATGTATCCCCTTTTCTTATTTCTTTCTGCTTCAAACACAATTAGGAATGAATTGTGCGCCCCCTCCTACACTGCGCCCTGAGGCTGGAGCCTCTCCAGCCTATGCCTCGGCCCGGCCCTGCCCCTTTCCATTGATATGCCCCAGTGGTCCCCACCAGCTAACTATTGTGCCCCCTTTATGCCCCCCACCCCCCAAACAAAAAAAATCTGGAGCTGCCACTGTCAACACAATATGGTTTTCCGAGATGCAAGTCAAAATGCGGCCCTGGTGCTGTTTTTCTATGGAGTCGGCACCCTCAGATTTCTTTCTGAACTACTGATAATGCTTTAGCTGTTATGCTGGGAATACACGGCTCGATTTTGAGCCATTAAGATGGCTCGATAGATAATTTCCGACATGTCCGATCTTCGGCCCGATCGTTTCACTGCTCGATTCCGGATTCAAGTGAATGGAAAAAGATAAGAAAAAACGAGCGGAAAATAAGAGAATTGACTGCGGAATCGAGCGGCAAAATCGAGCCGTGTATGCCCAGTATAACAATTTGATTTTTTTTTCTACCGCAGTTGGGGTACACAGTACTTTAGGCCCCTTTCACACTGTTGCGGTGCGTTGGCCTGTTTTTACCGTAGGCCAACGGTATGCCAGTGAAAATCTGCGATGTGGCAGAAATGACGTTATCGTCGCAACTCTGTCGTGTGCGCATACTTACGTTACTGGTCGACTTGCGTGGCGACGTGCAGCGGACCGGACGTCATGTAAGTCTATGGTGATGCATATTTTTCAAATTTGTGCGACAGTGTTAAATTTTTAAAAAATTTGCCCGGCATTGTTGCGGCGCACATGTGCATATTTATGTTGCCCTTATACTACATAGATTTGGTAAATCTGTACAACCAAGATTGTATGGTGTGTGTTGAGCCTTAGGCCTAGTTCACATTAGAAATCGCCAGCACAATCACAAGCGCTGAGCGATTTTGTGGGAGCTTGTGTAAGCGATTTTCCAAGTGATTTTTCTAAACGCTTTTGTTTGGTAGTTTTTTGTTTTTTTCTGACGACAATCAGGACATGAACTCTTTGACCTGGAACTCAATAAATACAATGAATTTATTTTAAAAAGCACTCCGTAAATCACTTTTCAAAGCACTTTGCGATTTCCCTATACATTGTATTGAAGCGCAAATGCTCAGGAAATGGTGCAGGAGCCGTGTTTGCGATTGGAAAGAAAGCTCATCGCTCATGGGAGAACACTCACATTGAGTAGCATTGCTCAAGCGCTTTTAAAAATCACCAGCGCTTTTCAAAAACGAAAAGCGCTCATAGTGTGAACAAGTCCTCAGTTGTGTTTCTCCCATGTTCCTCAACATCTTCCATAGTTTATAAACCTGGAGGCAAGAAAATTGGGCGCATATGAGAAGTAGACAAGTCGTGCACCAAACCGAAAATTTTCATTTTCAGAATTAGTGGTTTCAAATAATATCATTATGAAATATGTTTTGACAATTATCATTTTTTTAGTTATCATTGTAACTTTTCAACATTTTGATATTCTACTTTTTTTTAAAATCATTTTGATATTCGTTTTGAAAACTATAATTTGGTGGGGTGTTAGGGTTAGGCACCACTGGGGGGAGGTCTTACGGTTAGGCACCACTAGGGGGGTCTTTTGGTTAGGCACCACCGGGAGGGTTCTTAGGTTTAGGCACCACCAGGTTAGGTGCCAGTTCTAGAGCCTGTAACACACATCCTTTTTTTGATTGGCCAATTTTACCACCTCCATCTAAAGGTGGCCATACATCAGCCGACTAACCATCCATCCAATTCGCCATCCAATTCGATTATTATAATCGAAATGGATGAAAATTGGTGCTGCCAAGTGCATGCCCGACCGACAAAGTGACCAGAAAATGGCTGCACGGTCGATCGCTCATGTTGCAAGATGGTGGGCCGAAGTTGGTTGGTAGGGTGCGCGGCGGTATGGCAGCCAGTTTGCGAACGAGCAACGAAACCCCCGCCACTGCCACCGCAATGTATAAATGTATGTAGTGTGTGCATTTGTACATTACCTGTCTGGTGTTGGCCTCCACGCGGTTTCCGTCCATCTCACGGGGATCCGCATACACTCCAGCAGCGCATAGCTTCTAACGTCAGACGCTAAGCGCCGCCGGCGAGTATGCGGATGTTACCCGGCGAGATGGACGGACACCGTGCGGAAGCTGCTACAGGACAGGTAATGTATAAATGCACACACTACATACATTTATACATTTTGGGGGCAGCGGCAGGGCGGACGCGGCGGGCTCAGCCGATTCACTGATAATTTCATGCTGAAATCGGATGGCAATTGGCCTTTAGTGTATGGGCAGAATCGACCAAGAGACAAATTTATCTCTAATCAGATTCGATTAGAGATAAATTTGTCTCTTGGTTGAATCTGCCCATAATATTCTGGTGTATGGCCACCTTAAAGGAATACTTAAGTCTAGAAAAAAAAATGACATTTACTCACCTGGGGCATCCCTCAGCCCCCCGAAGCTGGATGGTGCCCTCGCAGCCCCGCTCCGATCGTCCTGTCCCCGCCGGCGGCTACTTCCGGTTCGGCGACAGCCGCCGACAGGCTGGGAACGCGGCTGATTTTCCGCATTCCCAGCCGCTGCTATAACTCTCTATGCTGCTATAGCCGACAGGCTGGGAACGCGGCTGATTTTCCGCGTTCCCAGCCGCTGCTATCACTCTCTATGCTGCTATAGCGTATATATATACGCTATAGCAGCATAGAGAGTGATAGCAGCGGCTGGGAACGCGGAAAATCAGCCGCGTTCCCAGCCTGTCGGCGGCTGTCGCCGAACCGGAAGTAGCCGCCGGCGGGGACAGGACGATCGGAGCGGGGCTGCGAGGGCACCATCCAGCTTCGGGGGGCTGAGGGATGCCCCAGGTGAGTAAATGTCATTTTTTTTCCTAGACTTAAGTATTCCTTTAAGGCTCCCTGCACACTGCAAATCCATTTTCTGATTCCGATTTTCAATTCCGATCTTCCCTGAATACATTCAACAGAAAAACGGATCAAAAAAACGCAGCATGCAGTAAAGATTAAAAATATGAATCGGAGGTAAAAAACGATTAAAAAGCGGAATCGGAATCGGAAATGCATGCAGAGTGCAAGAGGCCTAAGATTTTGAATGCTCTGAACAGATTGTATAAGTAAGCTCTCATACTACATGGAAGTGGTAAAACGAGCCAATCAAAAGTTTATATGCGCAGACAACTTAAGCATCAGGTGGCCGATATCTGGATGGCCAGGACTATATAATAGTTAAGTCTTGGTGCTCAGGCCAACCCCTTGTACCCAAACCTCAAGCTTCATGCTAGGCACACACGATGAGGCAGATTTCCTGCCAGATCGATTATTTCCAACCTGTCCAATCTGATTTCTGAACAATTTTCCTATCAATTTTCCATTCACTTCTATAGAAAATCATTCGGAAAATCGATTGGAAATCAGATCAGACAGGTTGAAAATAATCGATCTGGCAGGAAAACTGCCAGAAAATCTCATAGTGTGTACCTAGCATCACAGTCAAAAAGTCGTTATCATCAGCTTATCTAAGCGCTCGGTGGCATCTAAACCAAATGCCCAGCATCAAAGCAAGCAGAGGTGGGGAAAAGCCTCTCAATATTAGCATAAAGATGTTTCGCTAGGAGAATTACCCCCACCCCTCCCCCTTTATGCACATCACAAACTCACTAGCCCCATTTCCCACTGACAGACAGTATGCATGCTAGGACACAGGGCCGGATTACCTCTCTTGAAAGTGGACCTGAACTCTTGCACAGGACAAAAGGGAAACATAGAGAAATGCACCCTGTATGTATTTAGAGAGTTTAGCCTGTCTAATTCCCCCTCATTTGTGTCTAATCACAAGTTGTAATTTGATCTCTCCAATGTTTCACATGACTGCCATGGCAGAGATGGCAGATAAGCCTATTTGAAAGCACAGGCTGTTAACTCAATGTCTGCTTCCATAAAAACAAGAAGTAGACACATTGCAGACTTATTGTAGGATTTGTATCAGCTGTAACAAAGAAATGTTCCTCTGTTAAGGTTATTATGCTGTTGCACACCTTTAGAGAGGACGTACTGAGTTCAGGTCGGTTGAAAAAAAAAAGGCTGTCTTTGAACTACTGCAAAAGACCTGAATCAGGTGACATAAGAACGCAAAACAGATTTTTTTTCTTTTTCTTATGCCAGATCAGAACCAATGCAGTAACCCAGATGTCAACACGTCTTATGTTATTAATAGGATCAGTTCACACATGTCAGCAGTATCCATTGTGGTTAAGAGAGGATAGCAAAGCTCTGACATGCAGGATTTTTCCGGACAAGCGGGTGCATTTCCCATTTGCCAGAAGGCAATGGTGGAAATGCATCTCTTCCGGACTCCAACATACCACAAGAGGTACCACAACAGACCACCTCAGCGAATACTGCACTGTCCACTTTGGAGATCTGGCTAAAGTGTGAACCAAGTCAAAGCCATTTTTAGATAAACCTTTCAGCGTTATCACTTGTGTAAGCAATTCTCTTTTCCTCCTTATCACCTTTGTGTGATAAATGCATTGTTCAGTTAAGTCCAAGTAAACACTGGCACCATAATAATCTCCAAACTCTGTACCCAGCAGCTAGCTATAAGGTGCGTACACACACACTACTACAGAGAACGACGGGTCTGTCAGACCCTTCCGTTGGGCGGTTGTTCTCCCGACAGTAGTGCGTGTGTACAGTCTGTCTGCAGACTGATAAGGCTGTTTCTGAACGATCCGCGGACTGTACACACGCACTACTGTCGGGAGAACGCCCGCCCAGTGTGAGGGTCTGACGGACCTGTCGTTCTCTGTAGTAGTGCGTGTGTACGCACCTATACAGAGTGTAGCCATACATCTAGCAATTCTGATTCAATCGTCAAAGCAATCAAATTTATTGGGGAATCGTATTCAGTATAGTTGATCGAAAGTCGATCAACTAGTGGCCCACACACTTCAAGATTTATCCTATGCGATTCACCTTCATTAATCGATCTGACCAATGTTGTGCTTCCATGCTCTGAATGCAAAAATTCAGAATCGATTGAATAATACATAAACAGTAGCTGATTCCTATGCGATCGACCAATATCTCGCATCCTCCTCGATTGGCTAGTCGATTTGACTTGATATCATCGATTGGGTATACTGGAACACACTCAATTCTCTCTCGAGTCAATAAGATGATTGAACTGATCGATCGATCGTACAGCAAAATCTCTAGATGTATGAGCACCTTTATGCTAGGTACACACAATGAGAATTTCTGTCAGACTTAGGCTTTGTACACATTATAAATCACCAGCGCTATCGCAAGCGCTGAACGATTTATTGAGCTTTTTTAAAGTGATTTTCCATGCGCTTTGCACTTAGAAAAGTGCTTTTGTAAGCGCTTTTCTAAGTGCTTTTGCTGAGCGATTACAATTTTCACTTTCTGCCATTAGTCAGGAAGTGAACTCTTTGACCCGGAAATGAATACAATTGGCCTCAATTCACTAAGCTTATCTCCTGTCTTTAATAACTCTTCTGAGCTGTTTCTACAGTTATCACCATGGTGATATAATTGTGATAACTGTAGAAATAGCTCAGAAGAGTTATTAAAGACAGAAGATAAGCTTAGTGAATTGAGGCCATTTGTATTTATTCATAAAAATGCTCAGGAAATCTCAATACAAATCGCTTTTTCAAGCGCTTTGCGATTTCCCTATACCTTCCATTGAGCCAAAGCGCTCAGAAAATGGTACATGTAGCGCGTTTGCGATTTTCATAAAATCTAAATGCGCAAATGTGAAGAGTCTCATAGGAAATCATTACACAAGCGCTTTTAGGATGATTTCTAAAATCACCAGCAATTAAAAAATAATGGGAAACGCTCATAGAGTGAACAAGCCCTTACTGTCAGATCGATTATTTCCAACATGTCTGATCTGATTTCCAATCGATTTTCTATAGAAGTTAACGGAAAATGGATCGGAAATCAGATTGGACCTGTTAGAAATAATCGATCTGACAGTAAATCTGTCACAAAATTGTATTGTGCTTACTTACCTAGCATAATGCCTTGTACACATGACGACGAAAGCAGTGGGAACGCGCGGCGGCGGTGATGTGAAATCTACGCCCTGACAGGTATTAGCGCATCAAAACAGGAAGTAGATTTCAATCACTGCCGTCCGGAAATGGTTAAATACTTTTCTGCAAGCGTTTTGCATCTTTTGGTGGCTTTTAGCGGCGATCGCCATTTTTCACCCCCGCAGGTGGACATGGGAGCACGGCAGTCAGTGACCCTGGAAACAACCTCAAACGATGTGAAAAAAACGGATCATAAACGGCTTAAACGATGAGCGCTGTGGTTGGCTGTGAACGCCGTGCGAGCATTTGTGTTAATTGGTTCTTACAGATGGCCACCGGACCTTCAGATAGATTCCTGTCAGATCTAATCTGACAGTAATCTATCTGATGTGTGCCACACACTAGGGACAGATTTTCGATAGATTTCAGAATAGGACCGTCGAGTCATAGGGGTTGATGCATGAAGCAAACAATGCACAACAATATTACTGTTACAACCACCAGCAGTGCTCTGTGAGCTACGCTATTGGCGCAAGTACTGGGAGCATTGCTATGGTAACACTCGTTAGTACCGCACGTTACCATATCCCATCAGGGGTGCATGCAGGCGCACTTGCAGCTTCCCGCTAGGCCTCCGGCTGAAATAGTTTAGCTCCATCGAGTACGCTTTACTGCGCAAGGGTTAACTGTCCACGCCTGCTCATTAGAAAAGACCCGATCATGCTCAGCTACCTCCGCCGGAGCCCATTAGAAAGCCATTACTGCGCCTGCGTGCACCGGTGACAAAGGAAGTTTGGGGGGAGCCAGCGCTGGATCCCCACTGGTGAGGACTCGGAGGAAGGAGGAAGCCTTTTTAGGATCTAGAGGCTTCCCCCTCCCAAGGTAAGCACCCCCTAAGGGAACTTTTTTTCCCTTCAGGTACACTTTAAAGCGGTATCGTCACCATAAAAATCAAATTTCAACAGCAACTGGTCTGAGTGTATTAAGTGATAAAGATGCTAGCCTGCATTCATAAACTTTTTCTGCTGTTATGATTTGGCGTTATCACATACTTAAGGAACACTGGCCTTTTAGTAGTCGTGCCAAAGAATTGCATGCTGGGGGTTCTTTTTATCTATAATCTATTCCTCCTCTTCCCTTTATTTCCCTGCCAGCTGCTTATTTGAAACCTAACCCCCTACTCACTTGTGTTTACAAGCAAGGCTGAGGCGACTCAGCGATTGGAGGAGACAAGAAAAAAAGTAAAGGGCAGAAATGACATCACGAGTTAGCCTTAACTGTGGGCAAAAGACATGGCCCCCACTAGGAACAGAATTCTCGTAATTTACTATATAACATTCACTGAAATCAAAACGTGGACAGTATAATACATGTGTTATGTAAGTAGATCAAGTATTTATCTACTTATATATGTGTTTTTTTCCCTGGCATAGAATGGCTGATCCTACTGCTTTAAAGAGGAGCTGTCAGCCATACTATCTCAGCAAAAAACAACAACCCACATATATACTGTAAGTAGATAAATACTTGCTCTACTTACATAATACATGTATTGCACTGTCCACATTTTGATTTTAGCGATTTTTCTATAGTAAATAAAAAAGAAAATCCTTCTTATGGTGGCCATACATGGTACAATTTTTTCATCCAATCTTACCATTTCAATGTAATATAAGGTAACTGCCTAAATTATCCTCTCAGTATATTCACTTAATTTACCCTTGTATTACATAGAAATGGTAAGATTGGATGAAAAAATTGTACCATGTATGGCCACCATTAAGGTGGCCACACACCATACAATTTTTTAAATATCTGTTCAATTTAAGATTTGCAATCAATTTTTCTGACTGATTGTAACATTTCAATAAATATGACCAATGTACCACACACCTATGTTCAATTTTTTTCCTCAATTAAGATAAAAATGATTGGAAACTCGCTAGGGTGTGTATATTAATAAATTAACTATCCAACACACACCATACAATCTTTAGTAGAGATTGAAGAGAAATATCTGCCATTCCGGATCGATATAAATCGAAAAAAAACAGCCACCTGGCCACATACGATACAATAAAATGATCCGATTTTACAGTAATTCAATAAAAACGATCGTATCTCTCGAAAAAATCAAACGTTTTTTTTTCATTCGACTGAAAAATCCGATCGGATTTCCTGTTTTTTTCGATTTAAATCGATCCGGAATGCCAGATATTTCTCTTCAATTTCTACTAAAGATTGTATGGTGTGTGTTGGATTGTTAATTAATATACACACCCTAGCAATTTTCTCTGCGTTTCCAATCATTTTTATCATAATTGAGGAAAAAAATGAAAATAGGTGTGTGGTACATTGATCATATTTTTGAAAAGTTACAATGAACAGATATTTAACAAATTGTATGGTGTGTGGCCACCTTTCTTGCTTGACTATATCTATCTTGAAGACAATTCGGACATAATTTCCTCCCTCTGTCTGTGTATACTTTGCCCACCGCCCTCCTCACAGTTTTCAGACACTCCCACCCAGCTCAGCAGTAGAAAATGCATTGTCTCAGCATGAGAAATATTGGCCAATCAGAGAGGAACAGAAGTGTGGGAGGGGAAAACGGGAGGGGAAGAGGCTTCAGCCAGTCAGGCTGCATTAGTTATGTCTGAGTAGAAAGAAAAGAAGAAAAAAAGAAAACCCAGCATGCCCTGCAACTTCCTTTGTGCAGAAGATGTATCAAATAAGAGCCAGGCAAACTGGGGAATGATCTTTTCTGCATAAGAAAAGTAAGAGTGATTGCCTGGTTAGCATCCTTATTACTTGTTTACCAGATAAAAATAACAAATGGATTTTTGATTTTATGCCTGACTGTTACGCTTCAAGTATTTGAGCAGCTGTAGGGTAGGTTTAGTTCACCAAATAAATAGAAATATCAGTGAAACAAAAAAAACAAAACATTTTCGAACTGTAGTCCAAGATGCAAACGTGCAGAGAATGCTGGTCGCTCTCATGCTCTATACCAGAGTACATCATATAAAAGCATCATTCTACAGTATAAACAACCTCTGCAGTAAGCATATACACAATCAGAAAGCACTAATAGAAGCCATATGGTGATAAATGAAGGAGGTCTGGCTCTGTTCACATGTCAGCCTCTTCAGTTAAGTTATCTGACAGTTTATCAGCAACCAGCTTCTCCTAAACCATGGAGCCAAGTCTGGTGGTATAGGAGGATAAAGGAAATCCTGCTTTTCTGAATTTCAATAAAACTTGTCCAAAGAAGAAAGATTGTTGAAATAAATTTCCTGTTTTCTCTAATAAATACAGAAACCTGTGTAGAATGTGAAAATATGAGTTAAAAGTTTTAAAATGGTCAATTTATGTGGAAAACATCTTTTTTAGGCTGTGGTGAGCTCAAGGGGGTAGTAATCATGATGATAACTGAATATAAATGGTGTACAGTGACCACGTGGTGGATAGAATTCCTGTAATGGATTACATGTGCTTGCCAACAGTACTACTACGGTCAATCGGCAGTGACTAGAATCAGGTTATCCACAAAGCCAATAAGTAGGTGCCCAGGGTCTGGTGATTGTCCTGGCCTAAATTTACCCTGACCTATCCCTAACAGTTACATTCCCCATAAGATATGCTTGGCCAAGAAAAAACCCTCCCCTTCAACAGTCCTTCTCCCTATTCCTAAACTTTCACCTGACCCTAATATTAACACTTTGGGATTAAACATTGATAGCATAATTACTGTTGAGGTTGATTAACTACTAGTTGGCTTTTGTAATAGCTTTGAGGAGTTTGGCAATAAAAAAAAAATACCATATTTTTCGAACTATAAAGCTGCGTACACATGCACTACGGCAATGAACGACGGGTCCGTCAGACCCTCCCGCTGGGCGGGTGTTCCAGCGACAGTAGTGCGTGTGTACAGTTTGTCAGGCAGACTGATAAGGCCATTTCTGAAAGATCCGCTGAGCTGTGCGGATCGTTCAGAAACAGCCTTATCAGTCTGCCGACAGACTGTACACACGCTTTACTGTCGCTGGAACACCCGCCCAGCGGGAGGGTCTGACGGACCCGTCGTTCATTGCCGTAGTGCGTGTGTACGCACCTTAAGATACTCCTGACCATAAGATGCACCTAGGTTTAGATGACAAAACCAGGGGAAAAATATATACTAAACCTGGTGCATCCATGGTGAAGGGGCATCTTGTGGATTATGCCCCCTTTGTACCTCATGCCCCCTTGTACCTCTTGTGTCTCCCTGTGTCCTCGTCTGTCCCACTTGTATCCTCCTGTGTCCCTCATGTGTCCGCCTCTTTCCTCCTCTATGCCCCTTTGTGTCCCCCTTGTGTCCTCCTCTATGCCTCTTTGTGTCCCCGTGTCCTCCGTTTGTACCCCTGAGTGCTCCTCTGCATGGGTAGAGTACAGGGAGTCCCCGAAATTGCGGCAGGTTGGAGGTTGGTATTGGCTGGCGTGCACAAGTCAGGAACTCTCTGCATTTGGACTATAAGATGCAGGGACTTTTTTCCCCCACTTTTGGGGGAGAACAAGTGAGTCTTATAGTCCCCCCAAAAAAACCCAGTATCTCTGGAGGCTATAATTGTACCTTTTAGAGAGTGGTTGTTTCTGGCGTACAATCTGGAGATCCTGAATCCCATGTATTCGGGTGCATGTTCAGCCTAAGGCTCTGATCCCACTTGAGTGGACATTTTTTGTCCGTTCTCTGCTCACTGCTAAACGGACAGTGAATGGCTCCTGTTTTATAAACAGGAGCTGTTCACACTTGTCACTCTGCAATGGATTCCCTGGGATACTTCTGTGCAGTCCGCAATAGCCGTGGGCAGGTGGATGCATTCCCCCATATAGCCTATGGGAGTGACGTATCTGCCCCGGGCTACAGCCGGACCACCATAGCGGGCATTACACTGTCCGCTCCCGCTGATCTGGTGCAAGTGAGAACCGAGCCTAATGAGGGAATTTGGCAAGGTAACCATGCATGAAGGTAACACCTGCCCTATACAGAGCCATTAGTTACCTCTTGTCTGTAGAAGACCCAGCTACATACAGGATACCACCTACCTCCTGAACAAACTGACAGCCATCGGCCCAGTACCTGAGGGAACCATACTGGCCACGATGGACGTGGAGTCCCTGTATACGAACATTCCCCATTATGATGGTATTGCGGCCTGCCGTAAATATCTTCAGGGTCAGGGCATACCTGTAAAGCCTATTGCTGGACTGATCAAATTCATTCTCACTCATAATTATTTCACTTTTGGACAGGACCTCTATTTACAGCAGATGGGCGTGGCAATGGGTTCGCGATTCGCACCACAGTATGCAAATCTCTTCATGGCCAAAATCGAAGAGGAATACCTCAATACATGTGGCATAAAACCCATGGCCTACTTCCGCTTCATTGATGATATTTTAATCATCTGGTCCGCAAGTGAGGATGATCTTCTCCAATTCCACAGGAACTTCAATGCCTTCCATCCTACAATTAAATTGAAACTTACCTACTCTCACACAGAGATTAACTTTCTGGACACCACCATACACATCAGGGGTAACAACATACAAACCTCTGTGTATCGCAAACCTACAGACCGTCCCACATACCTAAGATATCACAGTTTTCATCCCAAGCACATTAAGAACTCTATCATTTACAGCCAAGCTATAAGGAACAATCAAATTTGTTCTGACAGGATGGACAGAGACAAGCACCTGGATCGCCTTAAGAACACTTTCATTAAACAAGGTTACAGTCCTCCCATGGCTGAGGCTCAAATCAGGAAAGCCAGCAATATCCCCAGGACTGAACTCCTGAAATATAAGCAAAACCAGAAAGAGGAACGTGTCCCATTGGTTGTCACCTACAACCCACACCTGGAAATTTTAAGGAGGATTGCTAAGGAACTTCATCCTATTTTAACCAGGGATCACAGACTGAGAAAGATATTCCCTAAATCTCCACTCTTGTCATATCGGCAACCACACAATCTAAAACAGATGATTGTCAGGAGTTCCTTGAATAGGGCTCAACAAAACGGAACATCACCCTGCCGACAAAAAATATGTGGAACCTGCAGACACATTTACTCCACTGACAGGGTATAACGATACCAGGTTCACAACAGGAGTACAGAGTACAAGGTACATTTTCCTGTGGTTCCACCAATCTGGTATATCTGATCATGTGTGCTAAATGCCCCAATGTGATGTACGTGGGAGAAACTGGACAAACTCTGTGCAAACGTATGAATGGACACAGGCACACTATTAATGATACCAAATCTGGACTCCCAGTTGCTACACACTTTCGGTCCAACGGACACAGCATGGATGATCTTCGTGTCACTGCCCTGAAGGGTGGCTTCAAAACGTCAAATGATCGATTAATAGCAGAAACAAAATTTATAAATTGGTTCAAAGCTGTGCAGAACGGTTTGAATAAGGACAACAACTTCTTATATTGGTATGAGGCGGATGATATTTAAACTTTCTCAGCCATTCTAGCTGAACTTGTGAACTAAGAATTTACGATACCTCTGGGTCAATCCTAATCCAGGTCTGTGAGCATGGCGTAAACAAGGATGCTTATCTTAGCTAACAACCTCTAACCCCATTTAGATGGTCTGTTTCAATTAAGGCATCTCAATGACATGTATTTATGCTTGAAAAAAATATCTTTTTTCCCTTTTGATGTTGCATGTATATAAGCTGTCTGTACCACCAGCCTGCAAACTAACAGGATATAAGCCCGATGAAGGCTGAAAGGCCGAAAGCTTGCTTATTTTTATTCATTTTTAGTTAGCCAATAAATGGTATCAGAGAAAGATGTGCAATCTTGCGCTGCTAGGCGATAATCAGGGGTGGTCGAGTGGAGTCACACTTTAGCTGCTCCTCTTAGAGCCCGGCTGTCAGGGAGGCTTGGTCAAAGGAACAAAAAAAGAGAAAGAAGGAGGAGCGCTCCTAGTGTGACATCGCTTTATTAAGACAATTGCGCAAATAAAAATTCACTTACTGGATGTAAGTTGAATGCAAACATGTAAAATCCTTAAAGTCCTTCCTTGGCGGTTGCACCTCAAACTACCGTGGCCATCGGAGTCGAAAGGATCTGGTGGAAAGTGATCCTGGATGCTCCCCCAAGGGATAAAACGTATGCTGGCTGCGTTATTACGCGTTTCGGCGTTCCACGCCTTCGTCAGATCACGGTAGTTTGAGGTGCAACCGCCAAGGAAGGACTTTAAGGATTTTACATGTTTGCATTCAACTTACATCCAGTAAGTGAATTTTTATTTGCGCAATTGTCTTAATAAAGCGATGTCACACTAGGAGCGCTCCTCCTTCTTTCTCTTTTTTAATAAATGGTATCATCCTGATTTAAAACTTCTTGCTTTTACTGATGGCTAACACGGTACAATACCCTACTGCTACTACTAGTTACTATTAATCACCGAATCCTGGTAATAGTTATGCCGGACTGGGCTTTAAATGATGCGTAACTGTAAACTTTTATCCACACTACTAACCCTTTCACCCTAACTATTTACCTTATCCCTAACTAAACTTCACCTTAGGTTTCCCCTTATCCTGTCCTAACTTTACCTCCTACCCAGGTCTGGCTCTACCATATGGGCAAGGGGCAATTTCCCAAGGGCCCCAGCATCCATAAGGGCCCCAAGTGTCTGCCACCACCCTACTAAATGATCTCCCTCACCTCTCCTTCCGTGATGTGTTACTGAGGCAGTGGAGACAGGCACACACTCGCCTCCTCCAAGTTCCAGGCATTGCATGTCCATTTATCTTCTTTTTATTGATCATGCTCTGCACTTCCTGCCTCTCTATTTGGGCTCTAGTGCCTGTGTGAGGAGCAGGAAGTGCAGAGCATCAACGCTACAGAGAAGACATACGGGACTTCCAGCGCCTGGAACTCGCCTGGAGGTGAGTGCCTGCCCTGTCACCCCTGCCTCCATAATGCTGGGGGGAGGGGGGGGGTGAGGGGGGCGTTCGTTAGAGGTACCTCTGACTACTTTGGGGCCCCATTGTAGCTAGAACCGGCCCTGCTTCTAACCCTTGTATGCAGTGATATTTATCTATCAGCATCTGGGTTGCTACAACAGAATCCATAGACATCCACCAAATGATGCACTAACACATCAAAGACTTTTCAGTTCTCTGACATGTAGTGGCAAATGTACTCTGACTGGAATGGGCAAAACGAATGGCATGAGAAGAATAGGGCCTATGAAGTCATACTTGGCAGGGATTCCCCATATCATAAATAGGACAGCTTCCCTTCTGAGCGATTAGACTGGCCGGACCTGTTTTGATTTTGCATCCATATGACAATGACACAAATATGTGGGTGGATTTTTTTAAGGACATGCTAAACAGATAATTAAGCATGGAGATGATTTTCTGTTACAGTTTCAGCCATGTGCAGATGCTGTTGTATTTTGTATTTATTTATTTATTTACTCTCCATAGTAATGGCTCCTTCATCATATGGTACTTCAGCTAAAAGATTACGGTATTTTAAAAAAAAAAACAAATTCAGATTTTATTGTGTTTTGTGCCCTTACTGGTTACTGCTTGTCCCAGGAATACTTAGGGAATCCCTTCCCCATTCCATCTGGTATAGACCTATTTGCTTTTTCCTATTTAAAGGAAACCTAGAGTGGAAGGAAAATGGAGGTTGCCATGCTTTTCATCTTATTTTTAAAATATACTAAATAACCTGGTTCTTATTCTGATCTTTTAGATCAGAAGAAGACTATGAAAGGCCACACACCTGGGACAGGGCGAATCTTAAAAATACAAATATACACACGTATATAAAAACGGTAAATCACACAAAACAACTCAAACTTAATTCCTTATTTAATTAATAAATAAAAACAAAAACAAAGATCACAACAGGCCCTCCAATTTGGCATGATGCTATTTGGATGATCACAGCTTTTTTTTTAAAGAGGAGCTGTCAGCCATACTATCTCAGAAAAAAAACACATATATATAAGTAGATAAATACTTGCTCTACTCACATAACATATGTATTGCACTGTCCAGTGTCCACGTTTTGATTTTAGTGACTTTTCTACAGTTATAAAAAGAGAAAATCCTTCTTAGCATTTCCCATTCTAACTGTGGCTATTTTGAAGCCAATACTGATGTCATATTCTCCCTTACTCTCCTCTGCCTGATTTGCCCGCCCTTCACTATAGTAAGTGCATTGTCTCAGCATGAGAAATATTGGTCAATCAGAGAGGAACAGAGCTGTGGGAGGGTAAAACAGGAGGGAAAGGGAAATCAGGCTGCATTAATTAAGTCTGAGGGGAAGTAGTGAAGGACAACCCAGCATGCCCTACAACTTCCTTTTTGTGTACCAAATAAGAGTCAGGTAAACTGGGGAATGATCATCTATCAACAAGAAAAGTAATAGTAATTTTAACTTTTCAATTGCCTGGTTAGCAACCTTATTACTTGTTTACCAGATAAAAATAAAGAATTGATTTTTTTATTTTATGCCCAACAGTTACACATGGACAGCCATACAATCCCAGGAATAAATATATATATATATAAGTACATAAATACTTGTTCTACTTACGTAACATATATATTGTAATGTGCTCATTTTGATTTCAGTGAATATAATAAATAAAGAGAAAACTATCTGGCATTTTCCATTTTTGCTTCTTGTGACTGAAGCCAATCCTGATGTAATTTCCTCCCTTACTCTTTTTTTTTTCTCCTACAAAACTGCACTGTCATATTTAGCTTGCTTTGTATACACATGTGAGCAAAGCATAGATTGAATTTCAACAGCTTTTCCCTTCTCGGCCTTGTGTCACACTGAACTGTCCTCAGCCAATCAGTGAGGAGCAGGAATATGGGAGGGGAGATAACAGGCTTCCTTCTCATCGGCAATGTACCAAATAGAGCCGAGCTGACTGAGATAAGATTTATTACAGCAGAAATATTTATGATTAGATTGGAATGCTTGCAATGCAGGGGGGTCAGGTTGCAGGCTGCATAATAAATACAGAGCAGTGGGTGACTGGTAGAGAAAGCCTAGAGAATGCCTTGGATTGGTCACTGGGAATGTAAACAAAACCACTGATTGGCTGCATCTATTGAAACTTGCCTATACTCATGGTTATATGAGTATTCCTGATATGCAGAGCTAGAAGATTGTTACTGCATTTACAAGGTGACATCTTCAAAGCAATAACACTGTACTAGATGTCAGTTATGAAAACCTTGAACAGAAATACTGCAGCTTGGACAGGTAAACAGCTGTTACATCATAATCCACAATAGTATTTGTTGTGGTTGACCTTCTCCTTGCGAACTGTCAGCAACCTCTGACAACAGCCATATCGGCTGCCAGAAGTGGAGCAGCACACCTAAATATAGTGTTTCCACCTCTCACAACCTCTCAGCGGCCTCATGTATTGAATTTTTTCTTAAAGGAAAGTCTTCTTGTAGGCCACCAGGACTGCCAACTGTCTCTGCTTTCCAAGGACAGTCTACATTTAGAAAAATTGGCCCTGGAAATTGTTGTAAAATTAAGACTAGTTAGCGTTGAATTCTCATTAATAAGCTGCCACCAGAGGCTGTTGTGTGGGGCTTTATTAAACTCAGCCAGGAGAAGACCCTGAGGGCCACCATAGTATAGCTGCTACTGGTATGAGTTGTTTAAAGTGAACCTGAACCAAGTAAAATTATTTAAAGAGAAACTCCGACCAAGAATTGAACTTTATCCCAATCAGTAGCTGATACCCCCTTTTACATGAGAAATCTATTCCTTTTCACAAATAGACCATCAGGGGGCTGTCTTTCTATTTCTATCTGTCTTTCTATTCTATTTCTGCAGGGCCGCAGCTTTGCATGCGCATTGCGGCAGGATGCCACATAGCTTCCATTTATGGAACGGGCATAATTACCAGTGATTACCATTACAATTTGCCTTGTTCATTTTTGTATTTAGTTGGGCTTTAAAAGGCCACTCCAGCGAAAAATGTAAGCAGGTAAAATCTGACAGAACTGAAAGGTTTTGGACTAGTCCATTTCCTCATAAGGGATTCTCTGGGTTTTCTTTGTTTTCAAAAGCATTTCATGAATGGCAATTGCTAAGTCTAATGCTGGGAATACACGGTAAGTTTTTGCCACTTGACTGAGCCATTTAGATGGCTCGATTGATCATTTCTGACATGTCCGATCACCCGCACGATCGATTCCGTGCTCGATTCCGCATGGGGAACAATGGGTGGCAGAATCGAGCCGCAAAAACTTACCGTGCATTCCCAGCATAACTGACAACATAATGTGCAAGTGAGTAGAGAGGCTGGTTGGTAGCTTACTATTTAGGCAGTTAGACTGCTCTTCAGGAAATGCTTTTAAAAACCTTAAGAAACCCCCATGAGGAGTTAAGCTAGTCCAAGACTTGTCAGTTCTGTCAGATTTTAACTGCTTTCTCTTCGCTGGAGTGGTCCTTTAAAGCAACAGATGAGATTTGGTTTAGATTAGAGATTAGTTTAGCCCCCTAGCACTCTCAAGAACAGCTATATGGCCCTTGTCCTATAAAGTATGGCCACCCCTGTCATATGGTGGCAAGCAGTCTCCAGGGCAGAATGGTTGGGTGTTCCTGCTCTAGGTTTTTCATAGGAGATCATTTTTCATCTTCTGTTTAAAATAACTTTTCAGCGCCCTTCTGAAAAGTACCAAAATGTAGGTGGAGAAAACTTAGGAGAAAAGTGAATTGAATAAGGGCCAAATTGTTCATTTCGAATCATAATCTGCAAACCTCATTTGGTTTCGTGTGTGTGTGTGTGTTTTTATGGTAGACTATGAGCAATTCTAATTGTTATACGTCAGCAATGATGATACAGAAATTATAATTATAAATGCGCTCCCGCCTAGAGATGTTATCATTTTGCCTCATGCTGTGACCTTCCCAATCACTGTTGCTAATGCTCACCACCAGCACTTCCTGTCTAACTGGCTCAGCCTGATCCTAATGTCCTACCAGCACAAAGGCTTCGCTGCCCTGAATAAACCCTACAGGAAGCTCGCACATTGTGCTCCCATGTTTCCTTACTATTATTATTGTTGATGTACTTGCTTTGTATAGTGTGTGTGCGTGTGTGTGTGTGTGTGTGTGTGTGTGTGTGTGTGTACTTTGTGTGTGCACAGTGTGAGTGTAATTTGTGTTTACACTGTGTGTCTACACAGTGTGTGTACATTGACTGTGTTTATGCAGTCCGTTTGTATACAGTGTGTGTATATACACCATGTATTTGCATGTACAGTGTAAGTGTATGTCATAACTCCCAACTGTCCCTCTTATGGAGGGACAGTCCCTCTTTGGGAACCCTGTCCCTCTGTCCTTCTTTCCTCCTCATTTTTCCCTCTTTCAGGACTGAAGTACAGATCTATGTAAATAAATGTATTTTTTTTTTACTTAAAAATGTGTTTAACCCATTCAGGTTCCGTGGTTTTCACGTGAGAAATGTTCACCTCCCATTCATTAGCCTATAACTTTATCACTACTTATCACAATGAACTGATCTATATCTTGTTTTTTCCGCCACCAATTAGGCTTTCTTTGGGGGGTACATTTTGCTAAGAGCCACTTTACTGTAAATGCATTTTAACAGGAAGAATAAGAAAAAAATGGAAAAATTCATTATTTCTCAGTTTTCAGCCATTATAGTTTTAAAATAATACATGCCTCCATAATTAAAACTCACGTATTGTATTTGCCCATATGTCCCGGTTATTACACCGTTAAAATTATGTCCCTATCACAATGTATGGCGACAATATTTTATTTGGAAATAAAGGTGCATTTTTTCCATTTTGCATCTATCACTATTAACAAGTTTAAAATAAAAAATATATAGAAATATTTCATCTTTACATTGATATTTAAAAAGTTTAGACCCTTAGGTAAATATTTACATTTTTTTTTTTATTGTAATGTTTTTTTTTTTTTATAGTAAACATTTTATTTGGGTAGTTTTGGGAGGGTGGGGGGTAAACAATAGATTTATAATGTAAATGTGTGTTCATTTTAATTTATTTTTATTTTCAGTTGTGAGTTTGTTTACATGACGTCACTCTAAGCATAACACACGCTTAGAGCGACGCATCGGGGAGGGAATGGCCAGAAAAGGCGCAGCTTCCGAGAGAAGCTGTCGCTTTTTCAGCGGGAGAGAGGAATCAGTGATCGGGCACCATAGCCCGATACACCGATTGCCTGGCTACCGAGTCCGCGGACGGGAGTGCGCATGCACGCGCGCGATCGGCCGCGGGAGCGCGCGGTAGCGCGCATGGTTCCTGGACGTAGTTTCTACGTCCAGGAACCAAAATAGGTTAATTGACTCTAAACTTTAATCCCATCCTTTAAATGGATATATTTCTTATTTTCAAATGTTAATATGAAGGAAAATGAACCAGGAGAGAAAGGACTATTCTGGTGTGATTTATAAAACAACATATTTTGCTTATGAAATCTTTATGGTATGCGTGACTGACTATCGGTGTGCCAGGGGTGTGGTTAGGGGTGTGACAGGGGCATGGCTTAAGCTTCCTTCTTTCTTATCTCTAAAAGTTGGGAGGTATGGTATGTGTGTGCTTGGAGTGTGTACTTACAGTGGAGGAAATAATTATTTGACCCCTCACTGATTTTGTAAGTTTGTCCAATGACAAAGAAATGAAAAGTCTCAGAACAGTATCATTTCAATGGTAGGTTTATTTTAACAGTGGCAGATAGCACATCAAAAAAGAAAATCGAAAAAATAACCTCAAATAAAAGATAGCAACTGATTTGCATTTCATTGAGTTAAATAAGTTTTTGACCCCTGCTTTGGGGGTGTTTTTCTGCTAAGGGCACAGGACAACTTAATCACATTAACGGGAAAATGGACGGAGCCATGTATCGTGAAATCCTGAACGACAACCTCCTTCCCTCTGCCAGGAAACTGAAAATGGGTCGTGGATGGGTGTTCCAGCACGACAATGACCCAAAACATACAGCAAAGGCAACAAAGGAGTGGCTCAAGAAGAAGCACATTAAGGTCATGGAGTGGCCTAGTCAGTCTCCGGACCTTAATCCAATGGAAAACCTATGGAGGGAGCTCAAGCTCAGAGTTGCACAGAGACAGCCTCGAAACATTAGGGATTTAGAGATGATCTGCAAAGAGGAGTGGACCAACATTCCTCCTAAAATGTGTGCAAACTTGGTGATCAATTACAAGAAACGTTTGACCTCTGTGCTTGCAAACAAGGGTTTTTCCACTAAGTATTAAGTCTTTGTTAGAGGGTTCAAAAACTTATTTCACTCAATGAAATGCAAATCGGTTTCTATCTTTTATATAAGGTTATTTTTTCGGTTTTCCTTTTGATGTGCTATCTTTCCTTTTGATGTGCGACCTCCTGGCCGCAATAGCAGCATAGGGGGCGATATACAGGCTGGGAACGCGAACAATCACTCGCGTTCCCATCCCTGTCGGCCGGTGACGGCCAAACCGGAAGTGCTCGCCGGCGGGTCCTGGGACATCGGAGCGGAGCTGCGAGGGCACCGATCGTCTGCAGGGGGCTGAGGGAAGCCCCAGGTGAGTTAATCTCGTTTTTTTAAGTGACTTTAGGTTCACTTTAAGTGCATGCTGTATTTAAGGGTATGACAATAACCCCTGCAACCCCTGCCATTGCAGGGGCCCTAGGGACTAAAAGGGCCCCTTTACCATAATTCAGTGGCGCGACATGTCTTTACTCCTCTGTTCAGTCTATCCTCCTGTGACTCCCTTCTCTGCAAGTCATTTTGAGGCCCGGATTAAAGGCACACTAATGGGTGTTGTTTGGGGTGTTACCAGGCCCATTTACACCACAGGAGCCTATAGGCACAGATGTTCTGGCACCCTAGACTTCACCTTTCATAAGCCTACAAACACCCGCTGAACCGCACCACAAGTGTGGTGGCTGTCCCAGCTGTCACTTCTCCCTTACTCCCCCTGCCCTGTGTAGGTAGCTACAGGTGTCCCTTAGCATTAGGTAGTCAGAGGTGCCCTCAGTATGAAGTAGCTAGAGGTGGGAGACCTGGTTAGTGGAATGCCAGGATCTGGGCAAGAAATCTCTCATTTATGCTCTGCTTGAGACTCTGCATAGAGAAGGAGAGAGGGAGGCACTTGAGGAAGGGAGTGAGCCGCCTTTCTGTCTTTAGTTGCCTGTAGGCACGTGCCTACAGCACCTTATGGTAAATCTGGCCCTGGGTGTTACGGAGGGCCTGGCTGGCATAGTTTTGCTGGGGGGCCCACAAGGTTCAAGTTACGCTCCTGGGTGTATATGTGTGTATATAGTCTGTGTCCAGTGTATGCATGCTTGTGTACATGGAGTGTACATGGTGTATATACTTATACATACCTGGGGCTTCCTCCAGCCCCATCCGCACGGATCGCTCCCACACCGCCGTCCTCAGCCTTCTTTGTCTTCTGTACCGGGTCCCGTAACTTTGGCCAGACGCCGCCAATTTTATGCATGCGCAGTGACTCCCTCTGTCTCTCTGGCACCTGCCTTACGCATGCGCCTGCGCAGTACAGTGGGAGCGCACCGCGCTTGCTTAGACTGGCCCCAACTGGCGGAAGTTACGGGACCGGGACCCAGTATAGAATACGGAGAAGGCTGAGGACAGCGGCGTGGGAGCTATCCTTGCGGATGGGGCTGGAGGAAGCCCCAGGTATGTATAAAATCTTGTATAATTATCCAGCCCTGAGTCTCTTTAAAATTCAAATTAGACTCCTTCCCCTTACATTATAACAAAGATGATGTTTGTTTTTCTATGTAATGAGGCAATTAGTTACGGAGGTTAATCAAAGAGAGTGGATAATTATGTTTATCTCAAAGCCCAGTTCCAGGCCCAAACCAGCATGTGTAGGAGGCCCTTACTATAAGTGACGCCACATAGGCACAAAATTAATGTGTTGGGTTCAGAACAGAGCTTGCATATAGCTTGTTTATCAGCTGAAGTTTAATCATTTTTCAATGTGGGCAGCACAGTGGCATAGTGGTCAGCTCTCTCGCCTTGCAGCGATGGGTCCTCGCTTTGTATCTCAGCTGGGGCACTATCTGCACAGAGTTTGGATGGTCTCCCTGTGTCTGTGTGGGTTTCCTCTGGGCACTCTGTTTTTTTCCCACATTCCAAAAACATACAGATAAGTTAATTGGCTTCCTCCTATATTGGCACTAGACTACAATACATACATAGACATATGACTATGGTAGGGATTAGATTGGGAGCTCCTCTGAGGGACAGTTAAAGAGGAACTCCAGTGAAAATAATGTAATAAAAAAAGTGTTTCATTTTTACAATAATTATGTATAAATGATTTAGTCAGTGTTTGCCCATTGTAAAAGCTTTTAAATCCCTGATTTATATTCTGACATTTATTACATGGTGACATTTTTACTGTTGGCAAGTGATGTTGCTGCTGCATGTTTTTTTGGCAGTTGGAAACAACTATTTCCCACAATGTAACAGGGTTCACAGACAGGAAACTGCCAGAAGTACCTCGGGAATCAGAGCTTCTTGTGGGAGGGGTTTAACCACAATATCAGCCATACAGCGCCCCCTCATGGTCTGTTTGTGAAAAGGGATAGATTTCTCATGTAAAAGGGGGTATCAGCTACTGATTGGGATAAAGTTCAATTCTTGGTCGGAGTTTCTCTTTAAGTGACAAGACAATATACTCTGTACAGCGCTGCTGAAGGTGTCAGTGATATATAAATACTAAATAATAATTAACTTGTATGGAAGTTCCTTTTCCAGTCACCTCCTGCATCACAGGCTAGCAGGGATGGAAGCCCAATCTTCTCAGAGAGCTTTGCCTGTGCCCTTTCCCTTCACATTCTCAACAATACTGTAGCAGCCTACAAGGACTGCTGTTAACTCTTCCAGTTATACTCCTTTAGGTCACATGTTTAGAAAAAAATAAAACCGATTTTAATCTGCCTAGGTCCCCTGTTAGGCCCCTTTTACAGTTTCCTTGCACTTGTGCATTGCGTTACCCTGCTTTGCCACAGGGTAACACGACAATGCAAGGCAATGGGGCCTGGCACACTTACCGCATTATGTCGCGCCGGAAGTGCCTGATTTTCCGCCGACATTCCACAAAGTCATCAGCAACGTGCGAGGGGCGTGTGTGTGTGTGGTTGACCCTATTGGCGCACTCTGCCGCAGGGTCATATGAATTAAGATTTCAAAAGTCTGCTGGCACTGCAATGGCAGGTATGAGGTCAAAGATAGAGGTTGCTGATATCCGTTAATGGCCTAGTAGTCCCAGCGTGCTCAGACGTGAAGAGTAACGGGCACTGATGTCTGACAGCCGTTTTGTGCAATCTGCGCTTCTACGGAGGCAGACTGCGCGAAATGGCTGTCAGGCATCAGTGCCCTGCACCCACCGTCACCACCCGTCTTCTGGATTGGTATCTCCACAATTGCCACTGATCTTGTGCATCTATGCTTTGTACGAGTTGGACACTTTTTGCACAATAAACAAGCCCGTTCAGCAGTGCCGCTTCCTCCCATCTTTATTTCCGTCATATGAATTCATTTTTTAGTGTTGCGGTGCAATGTGATGGGAGTGGAACATAGCACCACAACGCTATGACCAGTTGTGAAACCGGCCTGAAATAAAAGGTAAAGTTAGCGATACTTTAGTGATTTTGCTGGCCGATTGGTGCCGCATCTAGTCCGCCTGATCCATCTTTCGGACATGCTGGAAAATCTTGGTCACAAGTGCTTGATCAGTTGCATGATGGTAACAGTGTTTGTTCAATATTGGAACGACTGACGTTCCCTGGCCAGTGTCCCCCAAGTGTAAAGTGTCATCACCCCCCCATGCCGGTGTGCAGCGTTTTGAAGACACACCTCTCCACTGGCCTGACTCCTGCCATCCTCCCAATCACAGCGAGCACCTGTAACATCAGAAAATGAATAAGATGTAATGGGGCCCAGGGCAAGATATTTGGATTGATTACACTTTGGATTGATAAGCTACCTACACCTGATCAAAAGTGAGTCTATCTGCTGTGCTGGGGAAATTAGATGCCTGGCAGATTCAATAAAGGTGATCGAATCAGCCAAAGAAATCGATACATCATACCTCCCAACTTTTTGAGATGAGAAAGAGGGACATTTAAGCCACGCCCCTGCCACACTCATGATCACACCCCCATCACACCCCTAGTCACATATACTATGAAGATTTCATAATAAAAATATGTTGTTTTATCATTCAAACCTCACTGATCCTTTCTATCCTGGTTCATTTTCCTTCATATTAACATTTTAAAATAAGTATTTTATAGATTTGAAGGATGGGAATAAAGTTTAGCATCAATCAAACACATTTTTTAGTAGATAAATATATATATATATATATATATATATATATATATATATATATATATATATATATATATATACATACATACATACATACATAGAAAGAGGGACAAATGAGGAGGAAAGAGGGACAGGGCTCCAAAAGAGGGGCAGTTGGGAGCTATGATACATGTATGCCCAGCTTTTAGTAGAAATATCCCTAATGATTTACCCATTGATGATAGTCGGGACTAGGAGAATTTCAAACGTGTAATCCACATTAGTACTTTTGTACGTTTGTATTACATTTGCACGCATTGGAGTTTGTAAGGGGCTACAATGGACCAAAAAGCCTTCTTACTATTACATTTGCATTGACCTTTACTTAGTACTGTGCCTCACAGCTGCCCTCTACTGGTAAGTCAGCAACACATGAATGATTACATGATGCCTAAATAAAAATGAATATGTTTCCCACTGCTATTTCATCATCAACAACCACATTTGTAAAGCAATTTCCTGAAGAACTCAAAACAGTGTTTCCAGGCCCGGATTTACATTACATGAGGCTATAGGCACAGATGTCCTGTCACCCTAGATCTCACCCTCCATGAACCTACAAACTCCCACCAAACCACACCGCAAGTGTGCTGACTGGCCCAACAGTCACTTCTCCCCTACTTCCCTTTCCCGCTGTAGGTAGTGAAAAAAGCCCCTTAGTATTAGGTAGCCAGAGGTACCCTCAGTACTAAGTTGCCCCCGTCTAAAGAGAGATCTCATCTGTGGAATGCCGAGACCCGGGTGAGTAACCTCTCATTTACACTCTGCTCATGACTCTGCATAGGGAAGGAGGGCTGAAGGCACTTGCGGAGCAGAGAGAGCCGCCTTTCTATCATCAGGAGCCTGTACAGTGCCTTATAGTAAATCCTGCCCTAATGCAAGTGCGGTAGGTGGATTTCCGCCGGAAATCGCGGAAATTTCCGCCGGAAATCGTGGAAATTCCACCCGACTATAACATCGATTTTCTCAAAAACTATAAGGTCTTTTTGAAAACTTTTTTTGCATCTTGTTCAGAAGATTCAGTTTAATAAACCCTGAAAATTTGGTATTTCTAGGACTTACGGGGGCTTTGCTATTAACCACTAAAGTCGGTGGATTTTTACTGTAATGTAAAATGCAGAAAATAGGGAGATGCAGATTTTCTGCATTTTAGATTACAGTAATAATCCGCCGACTTTAGTCGGGCGGAATTTCTGCGATTTCCGGCGGAAATTCCGCATTGGAATGCGGAAATTGGTAGCGGAAAGCGGAATCAGTAATTGGCAATGGCAGAATGCGGCTTTACCGCAGAATCGGAAATTGCCATTTCCGACCATCGAGTGTTTCCAATATTTTGATGTGATTGTATGACAAATCAATTGATTCAAAGACGTGACAGTGTCTATTCAAGATAAGACTGTAAGCTTTAGGCTTCTTGCACACTGCAAGCAATTCAGATTCAGATTCAGATTCCGCTTTTTAATCTGTTTTTACATCCGATTCAGATTCCGATTTGCAGTGTGCAGGGAGCAAACTGCAAATCTGAATCTGAATTGGATGTAAAAACTAATTAAAAAGCGGAATCTAAATCGGAATCGCGTGCAGTGTGCAAGAGGCCTAACAGTAGCTAATGAAATATGTTTTTATTTTTTTTTATGAAATTATCAAATGGGAAAGCCTGAAAAGTTTGTTAAGACTGAATTACTTGAGAAGAGACATAACAGAAAATTGTATACTTACCTACTGGTAACTTTCCTTTCCTGATGCATCCATGGCAGCACAACGAGTATTGCCCCACCCCCAATACCCCACAGGACACCATATTTATAAATGTTTGCCAGCCCTCCCAGAGGATGTCTTTGTAGCTAGTAGCTCACCAAACATAGGTTGGGTCACTTGTGCTGCCATGGATGCATCAGGAAAGGAAAATTACCAGTAGGTAAGTTCTGTTTTCCCTATGCTTCCACGGCAGCACAACGGGATTTAACTAGCCTAATATAAGAAAATAAGATGGGAGGCGCCCCATAGCAGCAATGTTATGCTGCGCGGGGCGCGTAGTAGTAATTAGAGGCTCCGGCGGCTGCCAGTTGCGACAACTCGGAGGGGGAATAGTATTTAATGCCAGCTTCGGAGTTTTGCGGCAGCGGTGAGAGCCGGCATTCGGCTCTCCCCGCGCCGAACTGAGCGGCGCCGAGTTAATAATATGTACTTGATGGGAGGGAACTGGTGCAGGTGAAAGCAATAACATTTATTTGAAGACACCACAGGACAGGATTAGAACAGGAAGATATAACAGCTCTACCAAATTCCAAAGAAGTTGAAGAAGAAGTGTCCACTCTGTTGTGGGATATAAAGGTATTTATAGAAGTTCAATTTGCCACTTGACAAATCTTTGTTGCGGTCTGCGGAGACCTTAGCATAAGCTGCCCATGAGGTCGACAAACTTCTGGTAGAGAGCTCCTGTATCTCTTTTGGTGGATCCTCATTGATAGCCCCAGGGCCGGCCCGCTCATGAGGCGGGGTGAAACTTTTGCCTCAGGCGGCAAATTTCCAGGGGCGGCACCCGCCCGTCCGTGGGTGCGGGGAGCCGGCCCGCCGAGCTGGAGGGGTAGCTGGCAGGACGGGGGTTGTATTGGGCCAGCGGCGGGGAGGGGGGTAAGACCCCGCCCCCCCCCTCGCCTGGGTCCCCCGTCCTCCGCTCCCCTCCAGCCTAAATAGACGCAGCCGTATGTGTAAGAGGCACGGGCGGGGAGGACACTCACCTCTTCCTCGCTCCAGCGTGCGCTCCACTGACATCACTTCCTGCAACGCTGCAGGAAGTGACGTCAGTGGAGCGCATGCTGGGAAGAGGTGAGTGTCCTCCCCGCCCGTGCCTCTTACACATACGGCTGCGTCTATTTAGGCTGGAGGGGAGCGGAGGACGGGGGACCCAGGCGAGGGGGGGGGTCTTACCCCCCTCCCCGCGCTGGCCCAATACAACCCCCGTCCTGCCAGCTACCCCTCCAGCTCGGCGGCCCCCCAGAGCGCGCCCCCCCCCCCCCCCCCCCCCCCCCCCGGGCGGCGGTGGCAATTTTTTAACAAATTTGCCTCAGGCGGCAAAAAGTCTAGGGCCGGCCCTGGATAGCCCTGTAAGTGCCTTGTATCATCTTAACCAACCAGGAAGGTATTGTTCTGGAGGAAGCCACTTCTCCTTTGCCATCCCACTGAGCCAGAAATCCCTGTTGGAGATATCAGAGATGCCAATGGGCCAACGGGATCATTGGAATGGTCGAGGACATTGTCCCTAAGTGTCTCAAGCATAACCTCACTGGGTCCTGTGATCTATCCTCACAGCCTGTGAGGATAGAAAAAAAGAGACATCCTCTGGGAGGGCTGGCAAACATTTATAGATATGTTGTCCGGTGGGGTATGGGGGCGGGGCAATGCCCGTTCTGCTGCCATGAAGGCATAGGGAAACAAGGAGTCATGGATAATAGCCAGGGCTGGTTTAAGCCACAATGGGGCCCTAAGGCAAAATTAATCTGCCCCCCCCCCCCCTAAACCACTCACCCCGCAGTGTATTCACCCGGCCGGCTCCTGAGTTGACTGTCGCCCTCTTTTCAGATCTCCCCCCTCAACTGCAGCCCCTGCACCATTTTTGTCAGCATTGTGCTGCTCTAGTCCATGCACTCTTATCTTCATCCTTGCAGGGCTACCTCTTCTCAGTGATCTGGCACATATTATTGCATAACGACCTATGATGGGTCATGAAGAAGATGCAGTGGGCGGGGATGAAGACGGAGAGAATGGATGGAGCAGCACATCGGGACATCGGGACATTTGACATGCCATGTTGACAAAACTTTGCAGTGGCCCTAGGGAACACAAGTCAAGGGGAGACCTGGGGGATCAGCAGAACTTAGGGGCCCTATGGCAATCGCCTCTATGGTAGTGCCAGCCCTGATAATACCCTTTTATTGGTAAGATGATTAAATTGAATTAACTGTTTTAGATCAATTCAAGATTGTAAGCTCGCAAGGGCAGGGGCCGCCTCCTATTGTTTCTTTCTTGCTGTAATTTATTATATGAACAGGGACCAAATTTAGTGATATCTCAAACCACACACTAACTATGTATGTACTGTATTTGTACTTGTATTGCTGGATAACATGAATGCACAGTGTCATGAACTTTTCATGTATATATATTCCCCAATATTTGTTTTGCACTATATACAGCGCTACAGAAGGTGTCGGCGCTGTATAAGTAAAAATGAATCATAATCGTTTTCAGGCCGCATGCACACTTGCATGCTGCATTGTCCTGCATTACTCTTCCACACCGCTTCCTCGCTGCAAAGGCCATGCAAGTCTATGGAGACTTGAACAGTTCACGCGATGTGACATGGTGCACCAAAAGTATCCAAAACGCCACAACGCTGACACAAAGGCTGAATGATCCATGCCTATTGCATGGATTACGCAGTAATGCAAGTCAATGAGCGACACAATAAGTGTACACGATGGGACTTCCTGCCAAGCAGGAAGTACATCACTAGCCAAGGGGCGGCACTATGCATACGACCCAGTTGCAGCACCATGGCGCAGGGTCATATAAAGGCTGATTTCTGTGGTGCCATATGCTGCTTGCACCTCTACTATTAGGTGTGCAACCGACCTCAAGATCATTGAACGATTACTTTGGATTTTTTCTAATAATTTTAAAACTGATTGCCTGAAAAAAATAAATTAGCCAGCAAAAATCACAATAAAGGTGGCCATTCACTTATAGATTTGTAGTAAGAAACAGAAAGAGCGGGCACCATCCGTCTATTGCTGTGTTTAATCAAAATATTGCATCATACAATGGCATCCAGTGTACAACATAGACAAAGTCCATGTGAGAAAACGCGGAAAAGTTGCCGCGTGTGCTGACAGCAAGGCAGCTAATTCCGTGTCCAGCACGGCGGTTTGCACACAGAGGCATGCGTCTGGTACTGGGAGTGAACGCGGAAAGACCGCCGCATGTACTGATAGCGGGGCGGCTGGTTCCGCGTCCAGTGCGGCGGTTTGCACGCAGCAGCATGCGGCTGGTGTGGCTGGGTCTGTTAGTTCACACAGATTCAGGAATACGTGCGCTGAGAGGCAGAACTTTTATGATGGCCAAGGGGGGATCAGCTGATCAGGCTGGTCAGCTGACCTCAGAGCTAGTGGCTATTGGTCTATCATTTAGGGGTGGCGCCAGAGAGCGCTACTCTATATATAGTTACGGCTGGACACTCACAAGTTGTCTGCCGTTGCGAACACTACGTGGAAGCACTCAGACCTTAGTCAGATCCAACAATGTGTTTGAACCAGGAGGACCTGGGAATTCACACTGAGCCACATTACTATTGTGTTATTATTGTGTTATACTTCAGACTAGTCCCAGGGTGTAGAGACCACGGACCTCACACCCAAGATTAGGGAACTTGTGTATCATTCTGTTATACATCAGACTAGTTCCAGGGTGTAGAGACCACGGACCTCACACCAAAGATTAGGGAACTTGTGTATCATTCTGTTATACATCAGACTAGTTCCAGGGTGTAGAGACCACGGACCTCACACCCAAGGCTAGGGAACTTGTGTTATCATTCTGTTATACTTCAGACTAGTTCCAGGGTGTAGAGACCACGGACCTCACACCCAAGATTAGGGAACTTGTGTATCATTCTGTTATACATCAGACTAGTTCCAGGGTGTAGAGACCACGGACCTCACACCCAAGGCTAGGGAACTTGTGTTATCATTCTGTTATACTTCAGACTAGTCCCAGGGTGTAGAGACCACGGACCTCACACCCAAGATTAGGGAACTTGTGTATCATTCTGTTATACATCAGACTAGTTCCAGGGTGTAGAGACCACGGACCTCACACCCAAGACTAGGCATTGTTTGATATCTGTTATGACCTATTGCTTTCCTGACTACCTCTCCACTCGCTGATTCGGTACCACGCATATCTGATCATCCGTTGCCAACCCTGCCTGCCTTGGATAACGAATCAGTCTTCTGTCTTTGTACTTTGTCTGTCTGTGTGTTGCCGACCTGGCTTGCCCGACCTCGAGAGCTATCTCTCTCCTTTAGGAGATAGTCTCCAGACCAGCTAGTGACATCCACCTTCAGGTGTCACTCACTCACTGGTCCTTCCTACCTTCAGCCTGAGACTCCCCCCCCTTGGAAGATCTCAGGCTGCTGGAAGGTTCTCGTACTTCTCAAAAGAGCAGTATTGTCCACACTGCCAAGGACCACCTGCTCATCAGATGGATTACTCAAAGTAAATACTGTTGCACCAAACACTCACGATATATACAGGTGTCCAGAGGTTAGTACTATATCTGTATTATTGGTGATTCTGCAGATCATCAATAATCAGGTATATATCTGTATTCTTGGTGATACTGCAGATCACCAATAATCAGATTCTCTCTGTGTGCTGACACCGATCGTTACAGTCCATACCTATGTCATGTAGGGCATCATAGCAGGTGGCTGAGGTGGGAGTGGGGCTGTAGGTGGGCCTGGCAACGGCCATTTCGCGTCCCTACGGACTCTTGGTCACGCTGCGTTTCTTACTACAAGTCCATGTTCTTCCTTCCGCTGGTCACAGCGGTACACACGTCTAACTTATCAGCATCTGGCCCAAGTGGGTTGTCATTGCAGTTTGTATTAGCCACCTGGAACACCTTCTCTACAGCATTAAGACATCACAGTTAAAGGGGAAGTGCCACACATTTTCTGTTCTTCAGTATACATCACTTATAGATTTGCAGCAGATTCGACCATCAGATACATTTCTGTCAGATGCCTGTCAAGGCAAGGAATCTGACAGGAATCTATCTGATGTGTGCCACACACTTGGAACAGATTTCCAATAGATTTCAGAATTAAATCTATTGGAAAATCTATTGGAAATTGATTTAAATGCATTATTGGACCATTAGATATAATGCAACTCTATGGGCCATCGATCTGCTGCCGACAGCAGATCGATCTAGATTTTCCATCCTGTCAGATAGATCAAATTCAACAAAATCAGCTGCAAATTCTATACACCTGAGGAAGGATGTAATATCCGTAACATGTAGTGTGCTCTTGTTACGAATACAGCAACATCATTGCAGCCATTTGTGTGCCGTCTCTTGTGTTCTATTGGTGACGTCCTAAAGCCGTAGGAGCAATCCGGCTGAGACAAGGCACCGGCCAGACTTAGGTCCACGAGTTCTCCAGGCATCTACTGTTGGTGGATTGCAAATTCTATAGAATCGATTGATGGCTGAAATTAACCAGTGTATGGGCCCCTTAAGAGCCTATTTGTACTAAAAAAACCTGCCTTTAGCAAATTTAGCAGCTCTTGCCTTACAGTGCTGTTGTCCAGGCCATAGAGCTCCCAGGGCGAGGGTGTATAAATTGTGCCCCCTCCCCCCCCCCCAGAATTGGGCACACTATTGCAATGCAGTAGCCAGAGATGCCCCCCAACCTCCCCAATAATAGGTAGCCCTCAATATAGCTATCCAGAAGAGCCCCGAGACAGTATTAATTAGCCAGCATAGGTAGTCACAGGAGCAGGGGAGTAACAATAGACCCTGCAAGGGATGCAGACACGGAGGGGTACAGTAGCTGAAGGGGGCCCGTGGTGGGAGAATTTTCTTTTCCCTGTCCATAGAGACTGACAACTTAGGGCACGGAGAGAAAAAGCTTTCTGTTCTCTGCACAGTTGTACTAATGATTGCATCTGCTCAGCCACTGATGAGGAATCATACAAAGATTTCTATACAGTCCCTATTCAGAAGGGTCTTGTGTAAAGCACTTGCCCCAGCCTCTCTACCCCTCCCCATGTGCTGTGTACTGCAGTGATACTGGAGAAGTCTGCAGAGCCAGTTCTGCTCTATCAGAGATGGGCAGAGTGAGTGTAATAAGCTGAGGCTGGGAGCACACTCGTCTGGTGGTTTTCTGTATGCATTTTCAGCACAGTGTGTCTGTATGTGTGAAAACATGCACGTTTTATCACAGAAGCTAATGTAAGTGATAGATAAAATGCGTGCAGCACTTCACTGCTGTCTGTTTTTATCTGCCTGGGGAAAGCACATTCATGTGTGCACTAGGCAATTGAATAACATTGGTTTCAGTTTACCTGTGCAGAAAGTGAGGGGGGCATCCAAAGTTTCACAAGGGGGCCTAGTCATTTCTAGGTCCCCCACTGCACAGGAGCCCACAATATTGAGTAGTCAGATGCAGCCCCCCAGTATAGGTAGCCTTAAAAGCCCCCAGCATTAGGTAGCCAGATTCAATCCCCCCAGAATAAGATCCACCCAATATAGGTAGTCAGGGAGCCCCTACTCCCAGTGTAGATAACCAGAGAGTCCCCTGTATAGTAGCCAGGTATCCACTGTGTAGCTAGCCAGAGAGCACACTCTTTAGGTAGCCAGAGAGCCCCCCTTTTAGGTAGCAAGAGAGTCCCCTTTTAGGCCTCCATATCAATACAGTGCTTAGGGCTCCATGTAAAACTCGCACTGGGGCCCTAAACTCCCGAGTTACGCCACTGAGAGTGCCCCTTTTCGGTAGCCAGAGAGTCCCCATGTTTAGGTAGCCAGAGAGCCTCCCCCCTTTTATGTAGCCCTAGAACTAAGCGTGCTGTCACATTCCACCCAGGATACTATAAGCTTAGAGTTTGTAGGTCCTCCCTGTGTTTTTGTGGGTTTTGTATGAGCACTCTAATTTACAGCATAATTTCAGGCAAATACTGATAGATTCATTATCAACCCACTAAAATTGGGCTCTGTACAGGAATTGGTACAGGGGACACTCTACAGTTAGAGATGGCTCGACCCTCCGATTTTCGGTTTGCGAACCTCGAATGCGAACTTCCGCAAAAGACTTCAATGAGGAGGCAAACTTTGAAAACTACAAACATTTATGCTGGTCACAAAAGCGGTGGAAAAGATGTTTCAAGGGGTCTAACATCTGAGTTTTTGCATGGGAGAGTGGGATACACGCCAAAAGTCCCGGGGTAAAATCTGGATTTGACGCACAGCATCGTTTTAAAGGCAGAAATCACATTGCATACTAAATTGGAGGCCTAAAGTGCTTTAAAACATCTTGCATGTGTATAAATTAATCAGGTAGTGTAATTAGTGTACTGCTTCACACTGACAGACCAAACTCACTGTGTAACGCACCGCAAACAGCTGTTTGTGTAGTGATGGCCATATTGGACTGGTGCGCACCATGGCGAGAGTGCAGGCGATAGCGGTTTTCAAGCCCATATGGTCGCCGGGCTGAGGTAGATACAGTGGGTTGCAAAAGTATTCGGCCCCCTTGAAGTTTTCCACATTTTGTCATATTACTGCCACAAGCATGAATCAATTTTATTGGAAATCCAAGTGAAAGACCAATACAAAGTCGTGTACACATGAGAAGTGGAACGAAAATCATACATGGCTCCAAACGTTTTTGTTTTTTTTAAATAACTGCAAAGTGGGGTGTGCGTAATTATTCTGCCCCCTGAGTCAATACTTTGTAGAACCACCTTTTGCTGCAATTTCAGCTGCCAGTCTTTTAGGGTATGTCTCTACCAGCTTTGCACATCTAGAGACTGAAGTCCTTGCCAATTCTTCTTTGCAAAACAGCTTCAGCTCAGTCAGATTAGATGGACAGCCTTTGTGAACAGCAGTTTTGAGATCTTGCCCCAGATTCTCGATTGGATTTAGATCTGGACTTTGACTGGGCCATTCTAACACATGGATATGTTTTGTTTTAAACCATTCCATTGTTGCCCTGGCTTTATGTTTAGGGTCGTTGCCCTGCTGGAAGGTGAACCTCCGCCCCAGTCTAAAGTCTTTTGCAGACTCCAAGAGGTTTTCTTCCAAGATTGCCCTGTATTTGGCTCCATCCATCTTCCCATCAACTCTGACCAGCTTCTCAGTCCCTGCTGAAGAGAAGCACCCCACAGCATGATGCTGCCACCACCATATTTGACAGTGGGGATGGTGTATTCAAAGTGATGTGCAGTGTTTGTTTTCCGCCACACACAGCGTTTTGCATTTTGGCCAAAATGTTTCATTTTGGTCTCATCTGACCAGAGCACCTTCTTCCACATGTTTGCTGTGTCCCCCACATGGCTTGTGGCAAACTGCAAACGGGACTTCTTATGCTTTCCTGTAAACAATGGCTTTCTTCTTGCCACTCTTCCATAAAGGCCAACTTTGTGCAGTGCATGACTAATAGTTGTCCTATGGACAGATTCCCCCACCTGAGCTGTAGATCTCTGCAGCTCGTCCAGAGTCACCATGGGCCTCTTGACTGCATTTCTGATCAGCGCTCTCCTTGTTCGGCCTGTGAGTTTAGGTGGACGGCCTTGTCTTGGTAGGTTTACAGTTGTGCCATACTCCTTCCATTTCTGAATGATCGCTTGAACAGTGTTCCGTGGGATGTTCAAGGCTTTGGAAGTCTTTTTGTAGCCTAAGCCTGCTTTAAATTTCTCAATAACTGTATCTCTGACCTGCCTGGTGTGTTCTTTGGACTTCATGGTGTTGTTGCTCCCAATATTCTCTTAGAAAACCTCTGAGGCCGTCACAGAGCAGCTGTATTTGTACTGACATTAGATTACACACAGGTGCACTCTATTTAGTCATTAGCACTCATCAGGCAATGTCTATGGGCAACTGACTGCACTCAGACCAAAGGGGGCCAAATAATTACGCACACCCGACTTTGCAGTTATTTATTTGTAAAAAATGTTTGGAACCATGTATGATTTTCGTTCCACTTCTCAGGTGTACACCGCTTTGTATTGGTCTTTCACGTGGAATTCCAATAAAATTGATTCATGTTTGTGGCAGTAATATGACAAAATGTGGAAAACTTCAAGGGGGCTGAATACTTTTGCAAACCACTGTATATGACAGAACAACAGCGACTGTCCAGTTGATCAAATTTGGTCTGTCCACAATGAAGCAACGACCTTATTATCTTACCCCCGAGACACTCATATAGCAGGGGGCAGGCAGTCACACAGCGTGCAGGCAGAGATGCTGTGTGTGGAGGGACTGACTTAGTCTTCAGGCAGGCCTGACCGTGCTTAGCAGACCACGTGGTCAGATGGACCCTTGACCCAACTCTGTGTGCCAGAGATGACACCACTTGCCTTTCAACATCACAGTACAGTTTGGGTATCACCTTTTTTGAGAAATAATTATGGCCTGGTATCTTCCACTGCGGTGTGTGGCTTTGCTTTTGTGTGCTGCTTTTCCTCAGGTGGTCATCCCATTGCAGTTTGTGCTTTGTCATCATGTGCCTTTGTAAGGAAGTTGCCGCGGGTCTTGGTCTTTCCACGGCTCAATTTTTGGTGGCAGAGAGTACAGATGGCATTGCTCTCATCTGAGGCAGACACACACAAAAATTTCCGCCTAGCTGAGGCCTGGGGTGCAACCACACGAGTGAGTGAAAAGGCTGATGCTGCCTGCCTTTTATAGGGGGGGGGGGTCCAGGAGGGAGTGTAGCCCGATTGGCTACCCTGTGTCTGCTGACTGTGATGTAAAGGGTCAAAGTTGGCCCTAATGATGTAGTATAGGGGCCGGTCGACCTCGCATATAGTTCGCGGTTCACCGCGAACGCGAACCACCGAAATTCGCTCAAATAAATTTGCGTGCGAACTGTTCGGGCCATCTCTATCTACAGTGAGCCTCACTGAATTCAATTCATTGCTCAATCTTCTCTGTAAAATACCTACGAAAATGTGTCAGTGCTCTATAAATGCCAGGCAATAATAATTATAGTTCTTGTGAGTACTTGTAATACATGGGTTGTTTTTTTTAAGATTAGATCATAAGTGAACCAACAAACATGGACTGGATTACTGGATTACAATGTTTGGAACCTTTGCCTGGGTCATTTATACATAGCAGCTGTATTATTTATTATTACTATATTGCAGTACTTTATAGCGTACATAGTCATGTCACTGTTCCATAGAGAAGCTCACAATCTAATCCCTACCATAGTCTCAATCCTACTAAACATTTGTGAGATTACGTCAAAGCTTGGAAACGTCACCATCCAATCTGACCCAACTAGGAGCTGTCATTATGTCAGCATTGGCCAACATTCCTCAGCAACAGTATCAGCATCTTCTTGAGTCCAAGCTAAGTAGAATCACGGCTGTGATCAGAGCTGAAGGTGGACCAACTTGTTTTTAGAGGGCCATTGGTCACTCAGTGTATGTCTTTCCTACACAGTGGAATGTAGAAGTCATTATCACATTTCCCTGTTTGTATTGTCTGTTTTGGCCAATGATCACCAATGTTTGTATGTACCTTACCATTATTATTATTACATTAGTCATTATGAGAGAACATGATGAGGGTACTAAATAATGATAATGATGGTGGGTATGATGTTTATTATGGTGGCGTTGATAATAGAGAATCTGTATTGTTAAAATCGCACAAAAGTAAACATACCAGTGCGTTAGGGGGCATCTCCTATTACCCTCTGTCACAATTTCGCCGCTCCTCGCCGCATTAAAAGTGGTTAAAAACTGTTTTAAAAAGTTTGTTTATAAACAAACAAAATGGCCACCAAAACAGGAAGTAGGTTGATGTACAGTATGTCCACACATACAAAATACATTCATACGCAAGCAGGCTGTATACACCCTTCCTTTTGAATCTCAAGAGATCATTTGTGTGTTTCTTTTCCCCTGCAGCTATCTTCCACTGATGTGTCAGGCTGTTTCTTCCTGCAGAGTGCAGACAGCTCTGCCTGTATGTAATTCCTCAGTATGTGAAAGCCCAGCCAGCTCAGAGGAGGATTTATCCAGCTTGTAAAAGATAAGAGAGAAGAGAGAAGCTGCCCTAATCTAAATAATACACAGGCAGTGTGCATAGAGGGGGGGGGAGATGCATCACAGAACCACAACACTGAAGAACTTGGCAGCCTTCCAGACACAGGCTGACAAGTCTGACAAGAGAGAGATAAGTTGATTTATTACAGAGATGGTGATAGTATAAAGTGCTGCAGTAAGCCAGAACACATTAGAATAGCTTTTGGAACTTGTAGGATGATAAAAAACAGGATGCAATTTTTGTTACGGAGTCTCTTTAAAGCCCAAGCTGACCGCCCTGGAGTTTTCATTGTTACGAAAGTTGAATAGAGGACTATTATTATTATTATTATTATTGATTTATAAAGCGCCAACTATGTTAATACTTTTCACATTTAATATAGGCATTCTAGAGAAATTATTTTTAGAAAGTCATGTGACCTAGATTCCCCTGTAGAACGTACGGAGCTGGCAGTAGCGTGGGTAATAGCTTCACTCAGGCCCAGAATTACCATCAAGGCATTGAGGCTTGAGCCTACAGACGCCTGATGGTGGAGAGGCAACTCGCGCTCCTATTCAAGTGGTCTCTCCTCTCCGTCTCTCCCCCATGCAGAGTCACAAATGGGCAGAGAATAGGAGTAGAAGTTACTCACCCTGCTGTTGGCAATCCATGGCTGCCTGGGATCTCTTTTCAACCACACATCCACTGTCCCCGTCTACATGGCTACAGCGGCATGTCGCTCATCATGTGACTTGTCAGCATTCTAGACTGGATTTGTGGCATGATCCGGGCTGGTCGCTGTTCACTAATATTTAATCTACTCAGTATGAATTGGGAAAAGCCTAAGTAGCTCCTTAAATACAATCCTTTTCTGTGCAAAACCAAATCTGCACTGCATATCAGGTAACGGGTTCCACCATTCACAAAGCCTTCCTTTAGGAATTCCTTAAGACAAGACAATCTGTGCCAGCTTAGGGATGGATTTACACTTTTCTTAACTGTAGTGCAGCTCTACAAATTCATGCTAAATTGTCACTATTACCTAGGATTTAAGAAGGTTCTTATTATCATGCAGAACTGCTCCCCCTGCTGGTTAGAACAGATTAAGAAGAAAAAACTGTCGGTAATGCGTTGATAAAGCTCCCCCAATATCCTGAAGAGTGGGAAGCCGAGGGAAGCCTTAGGATCCCATTGAGGCTTCCCTCGGTGCTCAGAAGTCCCCTGTTGCTGAGCGCGGCCCTCCTCCTCATCCGGGCCGCACAGCTCCTCTTCCTGCATTGTGGCCATGCTGCGCACTAGTGAAGCGAGCCTGTCCGCACATGCGCAGTAGCACGGAGCGGCTTACTGCGCATGCGCAGGCGGGCTCGCCCAGCTACCGTGTGGCCACAATGCAGGAAGAGGAGCTGTGTGGCCCCGATATGATTAGCAATAATGCCTTGTCAATAATCTTTGGGGAGGACGTGCTCATCGACGGGGTACATCAAGAGCAGCGCCAGAGAGAGAAGCCTCAATAGGTCCCTGAGGCTTCCCTCTCTTCAGGTGAGTATCTCATTTTATACCTAAGCCCATAGCTCATTAGCTACTTCACTGGTCCTACTCAAGCCTTAGAACTGCAGGAAGGGATGTGCAACATGCACACAACATGGGACACATATATTAAACCAAGAAACCAACTAATTAAGAATATTTTTGGAAGATGACTAGTTGTCAGGGGCATAACTAGAAATCACTGGGCCCCCCTGTGAAACTTTGGATAGGGCCCCCTCCCACCAACACAGCACCCTCGCACACATACAGAAAACCGAAAGAGGAGTGTGCTCTTAGCCTCAGCTTATTACACTCACTCTGTCCATCTCTGATCGAGCAGAACTGGCTCTGCAGACACCTCCAGCATCACTACAGTACACAGCACTTGGGGAGGGGTAAAGAGGGTGGGGGTTGGGCGCTGTACACAAGAGCCTGCGGCACCCTGAATAGGGACTGTCTACAAATCTTTATCTACAACACTTTGAATGATTTCTTAACAGTGGCTGAGCAGATACGGTCATTAGAACAATTGTGCAGAGAGCAGAAAGCTTTTTCTCTCTTTGCCCTTAGTTGTCAGTCTCTCAATACGGGCCCCCTGTGGCTTCTGGGCCCCCCTGTGGCTGCATCCCTGGCAGGGTCTATTGTTACGCCCCTGCTAGTTGTCATGAATGGTGTGATTTCTCTGTACCGTCAACAGGGAATATGCAAGAGTGAAGCTTGGCCCAGGCAAACCAAGCAATCTTTTAGGGCCACACCTACAGGAGGGGCTTCCCATGCTGCCATGTCTGTGACTTGCATGGCTGCTGCTTCCTCATCACACATAGGCAGAAGGTTGGGAGACACCTTTGGCTATCTATACTGGTGGTGGCTACCTATACTGGAGGGTGCAGCTTTGCTTACCTACCTATACTGGAGGGCTACCTATTGGGGGGGGGGAGTGTTTGGCTACCTTTTATTATAGAAGAAGAGGCCTTTGACTAGGGAGGGCCACAAATCATGCACTTGGAGCCACAAAAACCATAGCAGCACCCCTGGTAATATGAGACTTGGCTGCAGTTTACTTGTTTCCTCTTGATCCCTTGAAGGTGAGTACTTTGTGCTGCAAGGCACCCTGAAAGTTCAACCCTTCCTCTCACCCTGTAGCTGATAGCTGTCACATCCAGAGGATGGAAGCAGAAATGCAGGTTCTTCTGACATAACCTGGAGCAACAATAGTCTTAGAGATGCTTAACCAGGTAAAGCCCAGTTCAGGAGGCCAAATCATAGTCTATATATCATGTCAAAGGTCAGAGCAGACACCAGACAGGTATACTTACAGAGGATTTATGAGGCTACCAATTTAGGATCACAGGCTTCTAAAGGGATGCATGGAAGGTGTTATAAATGCAGAGATTTGGAAGAACTTAATCCACTGGATTCATATACACAAATATTAGTTTACTGTTTAAAAGTAGCTGCCAGGATACTGTTTGTTTTCTATGAGCCCGAGGAAGGCTGCAAGGCCGAAAGCTTGCTTATTCTTATTCTTTTTGTTTAGCCAATAAATGGTATCATCCTGATTTAAAGAGGAACTCCAGTGAAAATAATGTAATAAAAAAAGTGCTTCATTTTTACCATAATTATGTATAAATGATTTAGTCAGTGTTTGCTCATTGTAAAATCTTTCCTCTCCCAGATTCACATTCTGACATGTATTACATGGTGACATTGTTACTGTGGGCATGTTATGTAGCTGTTTCTAGCTGTTCTGGCTGTTAGACAGCTCTAAACAGCCATTTCCTGTCTGTGAACATTGTTACATTGTGGCAGTTTGCCAGGAGTACCGCGGTATTCAGAGCCTCTAGTGGGAGTGGTTTCAGCACAAAATCAGTCACACAGCGCCCCCTGATGGTCTGTTTGTGAAAATCATTCTATTTCTCATGTAAAAGTGGGTATCAGCTACTGATTGGGATAAAGTTCAATTCTTGGTTGGAGTTTCTCTTTAAAACTTCTTGCTTTAACTGATGGCTAACTGCTACTTCTTTTTTATAAGGTTAATAGGCACCTTAAAGAGAAACTCCGACCAAAAATTGAACTTTATCCCAATCAGTAGCTGATACCCCTTTTTACATGAGAAATCTATTCCTTTTCACAAACAGACCATCAGGGGGTGGCTGTATGACTGATATTGTGATGAAACCCCTGCCACAAGAAACCCCTCCCACAAGAAAAGTTCGAACTTTTGGCAGTTTACTGTCTGTGAACCTGGGTGCATTGTGGTAAAGCTGTTTACCGCTGTTTCCAACTGCCAAAAACCATGCAGCAGCTACATCACCTGCCAACAGTAAAATGTTCACTGGAGTTCCTTTTTAACTCTAGTCTCTGACACAACCCTTGTATGAATGTTTTGCTGAGCAGAGGGTGATGATGATGACATCACATAAACCTTTCCCCCTAGATCTCCTGGAAGGGTACATTTATTATTGCTGCAAGTGAATCTTGGTGTGATATGTTACCGATAGTAAAATATTGGTAATATTTTTTATGCTCTTCATACTTAACACTAACCTCCCTCTCCTCCTAACAACAATCTCCCTCTCTATGCCCAATACTAACATCCCTATCTATGCCTAACACTAACCTTCTCCTCCACACCTAACACCAACCTCCCTCTCCATGCCTAACACTCCCCTCCCTCTCCATGCATAACTCCAAACACCAATCTCCCTCTCCATGCCTAACACTCCCCTCCCTCTCCATGCATAACTCCAAACACCAACCTCCCTCTCCATGCCTAACACTCCCTTCCCTCTCCATGCATAACTCCAAACACCAACCTCCCTCTCCTCCTAACAGCAATCTCCCTCTCTATGCCCAATACTAACCTCCCTATCTATGCCTAACACTAACCTTCTCCTCCACACCTAACACCAACCTCCCTCTCCATGCCTAACACTACTCTCCCTCTCCATGCATAACTCCAAACACCAACCTCCCTCTCCATGCCTAACACTCCCCTCCTTCTCCATGCATAACTCCAAACACCAACCTCCCTCTCCATGCCTAACACTAACCTCCCTCTCCATGCATAACTCCAAACACCAACCTCCCTCTCCATGCCTAACACTAACTTCCCTATTTATGCCTAACACTCCCCTCCCTCTCCATGCATAACTCCAAACACCAACCTCCCTCTCCATGCCTAACACTCCCCTCCCTCTCTATGCATAACGCCAAACACCAACCTCCCTCTCCATGCCTAACACTAACCTCCCTATCTATGCCTAAAACTCCCCTCCCTCTCCATGCATAACTCCAAACACCAACCTCCCTCTCCATGCCTAACACTCCCCTCCCTCTCCATGCATAACTCCAAACACCAACCTCCCTCTACATGCCTAACACTAACCTCCCTCTCCATGCATAACTCCAAACACCAACCTCCCTCTCAATGCCTAACACTAACCTCCCTATCTATGCCTAACACTCCCCTCCCTCTCCATGCATAACCCCAAACACCAATCTCCCTCTCCCTGCCTAACACTAACCTCCCTATCTATGCCTAACACTCCCCTCCCTCTCCATGCATGACTTGTAACACCACCCTCCCTCTCTGTGCCTAAGACTAACCTCCCTCTCCATGCCTAACACTATCCTCCCTCTCCATGCATAACTTGTAACACCACCCTCCCTCTCTATGCCTAAGACTAACCTCCCTCTCCATGCATAACTACTAACACCAACCTCTCTCTCCATGCCTCCATCTCTCTGCAAAACTTGGGAGATCAGGAGAGCCACCCAGTTCCAAAGGGTGTTAACCTCGGACAATACCACTAGACATGCACCAGGGAGCCTGTAGCTCTACAGCCTCAAAAGCATGGGGGGGGGGGGGGGGATTCAAGTGCTGCAAGTTGTAGCCTGTGAGGGGTAAGATAGGTAAAGAGGCGTATCTAGAGGGGTGCAGGCATGGCTCCTATCATGGACGTCACAGCACTGTAGGCGCCATTCCTGCTCCTATGCTGCGCTGCCATGCCTGCCCTAATGCTGCACCCCCATTCCTGCCTCTGTGCTGCACTGCCATCCCTGCCCCCGTGCCTCCCATCACTCAGACCTCAAAGCAGATTAATTCTGTTATCTGGGGAACATGGCTACTTAAAGGAATACTATCGATTCACATATTTTTTTCAATTGACACAGGAATTGTTTGGGAAGTGCTGCTAAGTACTGGTGTATACATTTTAGTAGCAACCTCTTTGTTTACTGTTATCAAAATACTTTCAAACTTTACTGACGCCAAAACTGACGGCAGACTGAGCCATGAGGAGAGGGGAAATTCCCCTCACACTTGATCAGTTAACTCTATGTGTAGCTCTGTGTGTAACAGAGAGAGAGAGAGCTCCCAACAGCTGCAGCTCCTGTGTCCTGTGTTTCTGACTGAAGTGTCTGAAGAGAGCAGAGGAAATGTAACTAATTGTCACAGCTTTTCATACTGTATTTGCTTTCAGAGTTTGATATGTTTGATATTTGCTTTCTGTAGTCTGATATGGATCTCTGGCTGTGCATTGAAGCAGACACCCCTTCTGCAATTGATTTGTCCCAATATAGCTAAATCCTACACTTAATAAATTACAGCTTTTGCCTCTGATATTTAACATGAAAAGTAGGAAAATGTTTACACAGCTACTTAGACATTATTTGTACATTGTCATTTTAGGATAGTATTCCTTTAACTTATGTTTGTAGGGCGCACTTGGCTTAGTGTTAGAAAAGAGGACAGAGAGGTAATAAGAGGCAATATTTCCAAAAAAGCAACTTCAGCAATATCCCTGGCCAAAATACAGGCAGCTATAACAAATGTACGCAAGAAAGGATGCCGTTTTTAGAGGGGAAGGGGGCTCCGACTGAGAGGGGTGGGGGGTGGGGTAGCCGCAATTTCAGTTTTTGCCATAGTCTCTATATTACCCAGATACGCCCCTGGATAGGTATGGTGCAAATGGTGTAATACCTCAATGGCTCGGCTATGTATTCTGTCTTTGACTAGCTTTTCAAGGCATGCTCCCCACTCCTTGCCAGAGAGTGACACACTGAAATGCCGTTCCCAAAGAGTCATGTAGGGAATTTTACTATAATTTGCAGAACTATTTTGGGTTGAATACAAAATCGATATCAGGGCCTTTTGTTCAGGATTGGAAAAGCAGATTAGTCCAGATAAGGTTGTCTGAGTTTCAGTGCCTGGTCTAGTAAAGGTTTTTATACAGTGGGTTGCAAAAGTATTCGGCCCCCTTGAAGTTCTCCACATTTTGTCATATTACTGCCACAAACATAAATCAATTTACAAAGTGGTGTACACATGAGAAGTGGAACGAAAATCATACATGATTCCAAACATTTTTTACAAATAAATAACTGCAAAGTGGTGTGTGCATAATTATTCGGCCCCCTTTGATCTGAGTGCAGTCAGTTGCCCATAGACATTGCCTGATGAGTGCTAATGATTAAATAGAGTGCACCTGTGTGTAATCTAATGTCAGTACAAATACAGCTGCTCTGTGAGGGCCTCAGAGGTTGTCTAAGAGAATATTGGGAGCAACAACACCATGAAGTCCCCACTGTCAAATATGGTGGTGGCAGCATCATGCTCGGGGGGTGCATCTCTTCAGCAGGGACAGGGAAGCTGGTCAGAATTGATGGGAAGATGGATGGAGCCAAATACAGGGCAAACTTGGAAGAAAACCTCTTGGAGACTGCAAAAGACTTGAGACTGGGGCAGAGGTTCACCTTCCAGCAGGACAATGACCCTAAACATAAAGCCAGGGCAACAATGAAATGGTTTAAAACAAAACATATCCATGTGTTAGAATGGCCCAGTCAAAGTCCAGATCTAAATCCAATCGATAATCTGTGGCAAGATCTGAAAACTGCTGTTCACAAATGCTGTCCATCTAATCTGACTGAGCTGGAGCTGTTTTGCATAGAAGAATGGGCAAGGATTTCAGTCTCTAGATGTGCAAAGCTGGAAGAGACATACCCTAAAAGACTGGCAGCTGTAATTGCAGCAAAAGGTGGTTCTACAAAGTATTTACTCAGGGGGCCGAATAATTACGCACACCTCACTTTGCAGTTATGTATTTGTAAAAAATGTTTGGAATGATGTATGATTTTCGATCCACTTCTCACGTGTACACCACTTTGTATTGGTCTTTCACATGAAATTCCAATAAAATTGATGCATGTTTGTGGCAGTAATGTGACAAAATGTGGAAAACTTCAAGGGGGCCGAATACTTTTGCAAGCCACTTTATAATAAAAAATATTAGCCACCTTTTACAATATTTTTGAAGTACTGTAAGAGGCATTTTATTTATTTATTTATAACGCCTGGATGTTTTACTTTAAAACTTATGTAATGTTAAAAATTAAAATAAAATCAGTGGCTAATTTATATGCCTATATACATTATAGTCAGGGCCGGATTTAGGCCAAGGCCACCTAGGCCATGGCCTAGGGCACCACTGGAGCAAGGACACCAAAGCAGCAGGCTAAACAAGCTTGCAAATGTTGCAATGCAGGGAGATCAGGCGAGTGCCTGACTGCGGCACTCTTCTGCTAGCCGCCTGTGCAGCAGCCCTCTTGCTCTCTGTGCACGTTTGCATTGTGGCTAGTGGCTATGGACTTGGGCAGCTTTGAAGACGGAAAGGAAGAGGAAGCTTGTGCACTGGAGACGAGTGGAGAAATGAGTGACACTGATGGCTGATGCGGTGTGAAGGCGAGCTGGCTACTCAAGGGGGTGGGGGAGGGATTAAGGGGGTCATTTGGCTACCTAAAGGAGGGAAAGGGGGGAGGGATCATCAGGCTACCTATACTAGAGGGAAGGGGGAGGGGCCATGTGGCTACCTATACTGGAGGGAAGGAGATAGGGGGACATTTCGCTACCTATACTGAAGGGGGTGGCTGGTGACAGTGGCTTTGGGCGGGAAAGAGTACAAATCCAGACCTCGGTATAGTGTTTTGGATTTACTGTATAGCCTTTTAGATGGTTAAAGGGGCACTATGGCAAAAAATTGTAAAATGTGCAAACACACAAATAAGAAGTACGTTTTTTTCCCAGAGAAAAATGAGCCATAAATTACTTTTCTCCTATGTTGCTGTCACTTACAGTAGGTAGTAGAAATCTGACAGAAGTGACAGGTTTTGGACTAGTCCATCTCTTCATAGGGGATTCTCAGCAAGGCTTTTATTCTTTATAAAGATATTCCCTTTAAAGGATTTAAACAATGATGCTAGCCAGCTTCACTGCTCGCTACACAGTTTTTTGGCAGTTGGACAGAGCAACTGCCATTTACTAAGTGCTTTTGAAAATAAATAAATCCCTGAGAATCCCCTATGAAGAGATGGACTAGTGCAAAACCTGTCACTTCTGTCAGATTCCAGTACCTACTGTAAGTGACAGCAACATAGGAGAAAAGTAATTTATGGGTCATTTTACTCTGGAAAAAAAACCATACTTCTTATTTGTATACTAGTAGACCCAAGCCCGTTTAAAAAACGGCTCTAGGTCCTTTTTCTACCGCCACCACCAGTGCACATGCGCGCGCCCGCAAACCAGCCGCGCACGCACCCGCCGCACGCCCCCGCCCGCCCACCTCGCTCCCTGGTCCCGTCCAGCTGTTTGTACTGCACACATGCTCAGTAGCAAATAACAGCGACACGGACAGCTGGACGCAGCGACACAGGGAGTTTATTATATAGGATGTTTGTACATATTTTAAATTGTACAATATTTCGCCATAGTGCCCCTTTAAAGGCTAAAGTCTCTAAATACATAGAGGATGAATTTCTCTCTGTTTTAATTCTGTCCTGTGCAAGAGTTCAGGTCCACTTTAATTGTACACCTTGGGCTTGATTCACAAAGCGGGGCTAACTGTTAGCACGCCTGTGAAAACCCCCTTAGCACGTTTAAACAAGCTTATCGCGCATAAAACTTTATGCGCGTACTGCACAGAGCGAGGGCGCTCCGCGCGAAGTGCCCATTAAAGCCTATGGGACTTAGCGCACGTAAAACTTTGCGCGCGTAAAACTTTGCGCACGCAAAGTTAGCGCGCGATCTGATTGAGAAATCCGGTGCTAACTTACTTAGCACCCTGGTTAGCGCGTCTAAAGACTTTAGACGTGCTAAGTAGGTTAGCACCGCTTTGTGAATCAAGCCCCTTGTATTTGAGCTAATTCTTGGAAGCAAGCTGAGCAGCATGCCAAATAATCTTGGAACTTAGAGGAGACAAGTCAGTAACAACATTTCTAGAATCTGCTTCCTGGAACATTTTAAGCATACCTGTCCTGAACTCAGCGGAATGTTTGCAAACAAAAGCCATGCCTGATTTTCATCACTAATACAATGTCACACATACCTTTTGTTTGCACGTCTCATGCTGTTTTGAGATGATGTGAACTGGACAGAAGATCAAGTGCTCAAAAATAAAACTATAAAAGTCATGAAAGAAATATAAATGTACCCATACATCTAGCAATGATGAGCACATTCGACCAAGAAACAAATCTCTCAGATCGAATCAGAGTAGAGAGGGATCTGTTGGCTGCCCATACACTGCAGGCTGATTCCTGATCAATATCAGCATGAAATCTCCCGGAAATCGGGCGAGCCTGCCGTGCCCACTGCATCTACCTCCTAGTGTATAAATGTTCCCCCCGTGTGTGCATTCATACATTACCTGTCCTGTATCGCCATCCACGCAGGGCCCAGGAGCGTTGCTAGCCCCAAAAATCAGTGGCACGTGCCCCGGAGCTATTCTGGGGTGCCCTGGATGTAACCCAGGAAGAGTCAGCTGTGGTGCCTCAATGGCGGGCAAGCTGGGAGTTGTGGTGCATCAATTGGGGGTATGCCGGGTGCTGTGGTGCCTTAATGGGAGCATACTGGATGCTGTGGTGCCATGCTGGGCACTGTGATGCCTTTATGGGGGCATGCAGGGACTGTGGTTCTTCTATGGGGGCATGCTGGGAGTTGTGGTGCCTCTATGGGAGGCTCGTGGGAGCATGGGAGGGGTCCACTAGAAGGTCAGGGAATGCTATAGGGAGGATTGCTAGACAACCTGACAACAGGGCAGCCCACCCAGCAGAAAGCCAGTACTGCTAGCACAGAATCCAGGTAACTCTGCCTAGTTTAAGAGGCACTGCCTATTTATGTGATATGCTGCATTATTATTATTTTTTTTTTGCATTAATGGAAAGGGGGCTTCATCCAACATTTTGCTGAGCAGGGCTACTTAAGGCTCATACACACATCAGACCATAGTCTTTGGAAAATGAAAGATCACAGACCAATCTTACCTCCTTCCATGTAGTATGAGAGCCATACCTACACAGTCTATTCTATGGAGCTGAACTCCCCATCAGACAGAAATCTTTGCAAGATGCTGCACACACAGATGCTGTACAGACACAAAAGATCAGTATCTGCAAAAGATCAGTTCCTGCCAAAAATCCATTCCTGCAAATTGCATTCATAGTCTATGATATCTGCAGATCATCATACACACCTTGTTTAACAGACATTCATCTGTAGATCAGATCCACCAGGATGGATTTTCAGATCTGCAGATGATTGTCTGATCTGCAGATGAATGTCAGTTAAACAAGGTGTGTATGATGATCTGCAGATCTCATAGACTATGAATGCAATTTGCAGGAACGGATCTTTTGCAGATACTGATCTTTTGTGTCTGTACAGCATCTGTGTGTGCAGCATCTTGCAAAGATTTTTTTCTGATGGGGAGTTCAGCTCCATAGAATAGACTGTGTAGAGTATGGCTCTCATACTACATGAAGGGTGGTAAGATTGGTCTGTGATCTTTCATTTTCCAAAGACTATAGTCTGATGTGTGTATGTGGCCTTAGACTGCTAAGTTTATGTAAAAGTTGCTCCACCCATGACCACACCCACATTCTAGTGCATAGCCACACCCATTTTCCATCTGGAGTGCCCAGGATCTCTGAGTATCCTAGCAAAACCCCTGGCGGGGCCCATCCATCTTCTGGTTCTTCCTCTTCCATTTGCGCCTCACACGCTGCTGACGGGCTATAAGCAGGCGGCGTGTAAGACGCAAATGGAACAGGAAGAACCAGAAGATGGTTGGGCACCGCGTGATGGGTGACACAGGACAGGTAATGTATAAATGCACACATGGGGGGTACATTTATACATTAGGGGTAACAGTGAGGGGGGTTTCAAATCGACTAAGACGGCTCAACATGTCTGATCTTTACATTCAACCATTTTTGTTCTGAAATTGGTTGCATCGTTGATCGGGCATGCTCTTGGCGGCACTGATTTTCATCTGACTCGATAATAATTATCGAATTGGATAATCGATTGGCTGCCAAGTCGAGAGATGTATGGCCACCTTAAGGATCACTTACCTCCTGTAATAAGACAAATGGGCCGTTAGTGAAAAGGGTTTATTCAGAACAGCAACAACCATTTGGTGTTTACAATTCAACACCGAAATGCCTCTCTCATAATTAAAGTATACCTATGGGGAAAAAAAGTTCAAAGATATGCTGTATTTTTTGGACTATTAGACTCACTTTTTCTCCCTCAAAAGCGGGGGAAAAAGTCACTGCATCTTATAGTCCAAATGTAGGGAGTGCCTGACTTGTGCACGCCAGCCAATACGAACCTCCAACCAGCCGCAATGTCGTGGACTCCCTGTACTGTGCCCATGCAGAGGAGGACACAGGGGGACAAATGGAGGACACAGGGGACACAAAGAGGCATAGAGGAGGACACAAGGGGGACAGAGGCAGACACATGGGGGACACAGGAGGACACAAGGGGGACAGAGGCAGACACATGGGGGACACAGGAGGACACAAGGGAGGCAGAGACGGACACAGGGAGTCACAAGAGGTACAACGGAGCATGAGGAACAAAGGGGAAATAATCCACAAGATGTCCCTTCACCATGGACGCACCAGGTTTAGTATATATGTTACGGCCAGAACCCGAAGTTTGGCCAGAACTAGAAGTGGCCGGCCACTTCGGGTTCTGGCCGGCCAATGTGCGAACTGGCCGCTGCGCTGCGGCCAATGTGAGAAATGCAACAATTCCTGTAAGGTTAATGGGATGTTGTGGCCGCAGCGCAGCGGGCAAATGTATCACACATCTTACTTTATTCAATGACATTAAGTCGCCCGGCTTTTTCTCTGCCTCTCTCCTCCCCCCCCCGCCTCTCTCTCCTCCCCCCGCCTATCTCTCTTCTTCTCTTATGGGCAGCCGGGCGGGGACACGCGTGTCCCTCCGGAGTCGTTCGTCGCGGCAGGGGAATCCTGCCGTTCTTGCAGAGCGGGTGCTGGCAGAAGCGATGTCTGCAGCCTCCCCGCTCTGCTCTCCTGCCGCGACGAACGACTCTCCTGGACACGCGTGTCCCCGCCCGGCTGCCCATAAGAGAAGGAAGAGAGAGAGGCGAGGGGAGGAGAGAGAGGCGAGGGGAAGAGAGAAAGCGGGGAAAAAGCCGGTCGGCTTAATGTCATTGAATAAAGTAAGATGTGTGATACATTTGCCCGCTGCGCTGCGGCCACAACATCCCATTAACTTTACAGGAATTGTTGCATTTCTCACATTGGCCGCAGCGCAGCGGCCAGTTCGCACATTGGCCGGCCAGAACCCGAAGTGGCCGGCCACTTCTAGTTCTGGCCAAACTTCGGGTTCTGGCCGTAACATATATATTTTTCCCCAGGGTTTTTGTCCTCTTAACCTAGGTGCGTTTTATGGTCAGAAGTGTCTTATAGTCTGAAAAATACTGTACTTACCTTGATGATATATAAGCTCTTCAGACACGTCGAGGCGCATTATTATGTCCAGCCTCCCCTCTGTCTTGCCAGTGTAAAGCCCCTGTTCTTATCCGAAGCAGGGGCTTAGCAACAGCCATAGCAACTGCTATTGGGCCCTGGAGCAAAGGGGGCCCAAGCAGTAATGTGCTCACTATTTTATTTCCTGTTTTTCTCCACCATCTGACTTAATCTCAATGCCCATACACTGTTTTCAGTGTACATTGCATAGGAATGTGCATTGGCCAATAAACTTATATCTCATAGGACAGGGGCAGGTGGCATTGCTCTTGAGTGCCTAGGTCAGATGGCCCCATCACAATTCTGCTATGGGGCCTCATAGTCTCTAACTACGCCTCTGATCCCAAGTGGTACATAGCAATAGGGAATGAAGAGATTGCAACTGCACTAGGTCCCCTGGATCTGGGGGCCTACATGGGGCACTCCTTCAGTCGCTGCATTAGCTCTTTATTGGTGCTGTAGTGGTAATGATCACCTCTATACCTCCGATCGATTTCCATTAAGCAGTTGGCTGATGGTGTAATGGTTAAGGGCTCTGCCTCTGACACAGGAGACCATGGTTCGAATCTCGGCTCTGCCTGTTCAGTAAGCCAACACTAATTCAGTAGGAGACCTTTGGCAAGTCTCCCTTACACTGCTAGTGCCAATAGAGCGCGCCCTAGTGGCTGCTGCTCTGCTCTGGCGCTTTGAGTCCGCCAGGAGAAAAGCGCAATATAAATGTTATTTGTCTTGTCTTGTCTTCCATTCACTGCTATCGACAATCGATCGGAAATTCGATCTGACATGTTGAAAATAATTGATCTGACAGTAAATCTGCCATAAAATCTCAGTGTGTACCTAGCATAACAGAAAAGAGAATTGCACTGTAGCTACTGTACTTGTATAAGCTTTGCATTTGCACCTTTGCAGTGAGGAATCCATGCACTGACAGCTAGTGCCCACTAAGGGGAGCTGTAGCCATGAAGCTTCCCATTCATAATCACCCATTAGAATGAGACTGCATTGAATAACAGCACAGAATTGGTCCAGAGTGTAGCTGCTCTATCAGCCAGCCTCCCCCTGCTTATGCTATTACCTCCTGTTACCCAGTATATGCTTTAGAATTGAGATTCCAGGGCTGTGCTGGAGATCTGGCCCAGTGATGAATCTGCTGCTGCCTCTCGTTGTCATCATTCTCAGCACACCATCCTCCCCTGCCTCCTTGTCTCCAGAGGACCACAGCAGATTACATGAGGCCAAGAATGCCTTGAAAGAATTCAACATCTCCAGTCAGGTAAGCTGCGCTGGAAACATGCAATTATCAGCAGACCTGCTGGCTGTATTTTAATGATACATGAGCATAATGATAAATGAACATAACAGCACAGATACTAATAAACCTACAAGTGAGCAACCATGTGTACTGCCTCACTCCAGAAGTCTAAGGGATCGTTCACACTACACAACGCATGTAAGACCGTGATTCCGTGCATGCAATCCTGACACACAGCATGAATGTCGCTGTGCCTTATAGCGCAGATATTGGCGGCTGCAACTCAATAGAACCTGATGGGAAAATGTTTGCTTGACTGACAGGCTCATTCACTAAGACAAATAGCATGCCTTATCAAAGTTAACGCGCCTTATCAATGTTAACGCGCCTTATCAGAGTATCATACAAACTCACAGGTGCTCAGGGCAGGACGAGTGGAGTGCCAATTAGCAGGCATAAGTTTGTAGCACTCGCTATGCTACTCTGATAAGGCGTGTTAACTTTGACAAGGCATGCTATTTGTCTTAGTGAATCAAGCCCATAGTGTGAATGGACCCCAAGGCAGGGAGCACACTTATTTGAATCGCATATAATGTAAATCTATAGACCGCACAAAAATCACATTGGTGTGCGTTTTCCAACGTGATTTTATGTGTGTTTTCAAATCACACTGCAAGTTCCTTCCTCCAGCATATATAATGCAAATCGCATGTGATTCGCATGCAGTGCTTTCCTATGTGAAATCAAAAACGCTTTTTGATGCATTTTTGAAAAAAAATAAAAAATCTGATAGTGTATTTTTACTCTTGTTGAAAAGGGGGATTATTAAAAATGCAAAATGAAGAAAAGAAGTGTGCAAAACTCAAACATCCACAAAACATCAAATCAAAAAACACAGATGTAGAGAAATGCAGAAATGCACATGGCCAAGGCCAAATTTATACTTTTTCCGCCGGTAGGCCAAGTGAGTTGCAACTCCCTTTCCGAGCAGTATCACCCCTCTTATTCCATGTGCAGCCCCCTCTTCCATGTGCAGAATCTATATATGGCAACACATCTCTTTAATGAACAGTCAGGGCTGTTGCTAGCCCCAAAGATAAGTGGCACGTGCCACGGATCTATTCTAGGGTGCCCCAGATGTCCCCCAGGCAGCGCCAGCTGTGGAGCCTCTATGCTGGGAGCTGTGGTGATTCAATGGCGGGTATGCTGAGAGCTGTGATGCATCAATGGGGGTATGTTGGGTGCTGTGGTGCCTCTATGGGGGCATGTTTGGTGCTGTGGTGCCATGCTGGGTGCTGTGGTGCCTTTATGGGGGCATGCAGGGAGCTGTGGTTATTCTATGGGGGCATGCTGGGAGTTGTGGTGCCGCAATGGGAGGCCTTTGGGAGCATAGGAGGTGGTCCCCTAGAAGGTCAGGGAATGCTATGGGGAACTGCCAGAAAAGCTGGCAGCAGGCCAGTCTGCCCAGCAGAAAGCCAGACTAGCCAGTATGGACGCCAAGTAACTCTGCCTAGTTATGTTTAAGTGGCACTGCCTGTCTGTTTATGAGATCTGCTGCATTTATTTATATATTTTTTAATAATGGAGAGGGGGACTTCATCAACAATTTGCTGGGCAGGCCTAATTAGAGTGCTGTTAAGTACATGTAAATTTGGCTCCACCCATGACCCAACCGTTTTTCAGCTGGAGTGCCCAAAAGTGCCCCGAATCTCGCAGAATCCTAGCAACACCCTTGTGAACAGTTCCCTTGGACAAGCTTCGCTTTTTCATGTGTTGCTCCCAATTTGCAGCCTCCTCCTTCATGTGTATCAACCTCTTTTTCATGACCAGGTGCCCCACTGGGTTGCAGCCACCCAAGGCATGGGCCTTTGTGGCCATCCCACAAATCCGACCCTGCACATGGCAGAAAGCACATGGTTGTCTGCAATGACAAGTGTGCTACTTTCTTTAGCATGAAGGCCATCCCACAAATCCGGCCCTGCACATGGCAGAAAGCACATGGTTGTCTGCAATGACAAGTGTGCTACTTTCTTTAGCATGAAGGCCATTACCATGTCCTGTGATGATCATTTCACTGTTGCTAATGAAGTAGCAATAGTATTTACTAAGACAAATCACAAAGATAGCCGTAAAGCATGCTGAGTATACAACAGTAAGCGAGTTTATATATTTAAAGGAATAGGTGTAAAAATACCAAATCAAACAAATCAATCACAAATTGCCCTCTCTCTATCTATAATTTAATTGATTGCTGAAGAGATTTTAGGATCTTCGGTTTCAGCTGCAGGCCTTTATTAGTTCCGGTCTCGGCTATGCAAAGGGGGTAAACCTTGACTCTGAAATGTGCACAGCAGTCATATCAGTGTGACATAAAATCTGGTTTAGTCAGCTCTAAGTAAAAAAGAGGCAAATAGTTTTTATGCTCTATGGTTGTTATCATGATTGTTTTCACAGCTAAATTAAAGTGTTTTGTTTTTATTTACTTTTCAGGAGAGCCAGTGCTGCATTGCTCTGCAGTTTAACTTCTCATTGTAATGGATAGCGGAGATACTGCCGCAACAGCAAGCGGTATGGCGGCTATCTCCGCGTCGCAGCCGGCGGTTTCCGCCGCACAGTTACATGCTGGTGCTTTGCCTTGTCCTTCTATCGCTCATAGACTAAGGGCTACGCGCGCGCACTTTGAGCGAAAGGACCTTTATGCATCTAGAAGGGGAGTCAGCTGATCACTCGGTCAGCTGACTCCAGCTATGCTTAGGATTGGCTGAGTGACTGGGGCAGCGCTATGGAGCGCGTTTAGTATATATAGGACCTGCCTGTCAGTTGCTATGCGTCTGCTGTTGCAAATGCTACGTATTAGCACTCAGACCTAGTCAGATCCCAAAGTGTGCTAGAACCAGCTGGATCTGGGGATCCACACTTAGCCAGATTCTGTTGATAGCTTAAAGTACTAATTGAATTGTATTATTTGTTATGACCTTCTGCTAGCTTGACTATTCTTCTGCTCACTGATTCTGTACCTTGCCTATCTGATATAGTTGCCGACTCAGCCTGATTTACTACTCTGATTTAGCTTCCTGTCTCTGTACCGTCTCTGTTGCCAAACCTGCTTGTCTGACCTTCCTGTCCTCGCCAGTGAGTTAGTCACTGGTGAGGGATCCTCTGCTAGTATCACCTACTCCTCAGGTGATAACTAGCTGCAGTACAGCCTGAATCACCTGCTCCTCAGGTGATCAGTAGCTTCAGTACAGTCTGAATCACCTGCTCTTTAGGTGGTCAGTAGCTGCAGTACAGTCTGAATCACCTGCCCCTCAGGTGATCGGTAGCTGCAGTACAGTCTTAATCACCTGCTCCTCAGGTGAATAGTCACTACAATATTATCTCCTCTGCCTGCTCCTCAGGTAGTAGTGGCTGCAGTTTAGTCTGAATCACCAGCTTCTCGGGTGATCAGTACATTTGTTCAATATATTTCTACCCTCTCCTCGGGAGAGTTGGTTCTCATTTGTTATTTTGAGATATTCCCCTCTCCCAGCTCCTCTGGGAGAACAAGTATCTCTATCATTACTGTTGCACCAAGCACCTATAATTACATTGGTTGTCCTGGTTCTGGATATACTAGTATTATTGGTGATTCTGCAGATCACACATAATCGGGTATAGCATCTGTATTATTGGTAATACTGCAGATCACCAATGATCAGAGAAATCTGTTCTCGCTGACACCAATCGTTACAGAACAGCAGACCAAACATTATGGACGCACTGCGTAGTCATGTTGAAGTCCTGACCACCGCGGTAAACAATCTTTCCGGGGTGATCAATAACCAACAAGCCCAGATTACACAACTGTCTGGGGTAGTTCAGGTACTTCAAACGACTATAGATACAGTGCGATCCCCTCCAGTCACGGACCTTCGTATGTCCGTACCTGAAAAGTTTTCTGGGCATAGATCTGACTTTCAGAATTTCAGGAATCGGGTGTTGTCTTATTTTGAGTTGAGTTCCAATCTGTCAGGATCTGAGAACCAGAGGGTAACATTTATAAAGACCCTTCTGTCAGGAGATTCACAAACATGGGCATATAGTCTGCAGGCCGAGCATAAGGCCTTATCTTTAGTTCAGGAGTTTTTTAAGGCCATGGCCGTTATTTACGATGATCCGGATATTGGTATCACTGCTGAGAGGAAACTGAAAATGCTCAGGCAGGGTCGTAATCCAGTGGAGGTTTACGCTGCTGAGTTTAGGAGGTGGGCTGTATCGGCTAGATGGGGAACATATGCATTGTTAGACTGTTTCCTGTCAGGATTATCGGATGCAGTTTCCGGTTTAATGTCAGGGCATCCTGAGCCTAAATCTCTAGACGAAGCAATTACGTTGGCAGTACGGGTTGATCGCCGCCTTAGCTATCAGAGACAAACGCGTGGGAAGAACGCTATAAGATCTGTTTCCTACGCCTCTTCTCCACCCCCGTCACCTCCAGACGAACCGATGCAGATCGGTCACTGGAGGCTGACGCAAGTGGAAAGGAATCGCAGAAGGTCAGAAAGACTCTGTCTATACTGTGCTGAGGAGGGGCACATTGTCCAGAATTGCCCTAAAAAGTCTGGTAACGCTGCCGCCTAGGTGTAGTCAGAGGTAATACCCTAGGCGAGCCGTTTTTACCTCTAAATAATAACCGTTTGCTTCTCCCCTGCTCCATCACTTGGGAGGGTCGGGCTATGGCCACAGAGGCATTCGTGGACTCAGGTTCTGCAGCCAATTTTATAGACTATGACTTTGTGAAAAAATTGGGCATTCCTTTGCTTCCGTTGGACCGTCAGATTTTGGTGACAGCAGTAGATGATTCTCCGTTACAGTGTAGACAGCCTCTTTCTCAGACTCCCTCATTGCTGTGTACTGTAGGGGTGCTACATAAGGAGAAATTACAGTTCTTTGTCCTGCAGATGGCAACCTCTACCATTATCCTCGGTATGCCCTGGTTGCAACTACAGATTGACTGGGCTTCCGGTCAGCTACAGAGCTGGTCAACCCATTGTCATCATCATTGTCTGTAGAGAGTTGCTGTTTGTGCCACCAAGGTTCAAGTCAAAGGGGTGCCAGTGCAGTACGCAGAATTTGCGGATGTATTTTGTCCCAAATCAGCAGACAAACTCCCACCACACCGGAGTTTCGATTGTCCCATTGAGTTAAGATCAGGTTGTATTCCTCCTAGATGCCATCTCTACAATTTGTCTGGACCAGAGAAGTTGGCTATTCAGGAGTATATTAAAGAAAATCTGGCCAAGGGCTTCATCCGTCCTTCTAGATTTCCAGTGGGAGCTGGGTTTTTCTTTGTGCAGAAGAAGGTGGGCTTCAACCTTGCATTGACTATCGGGGTTTAAATAAAATCACAGTAAAAAATCGTTATCCACTGCCTTTGATAGACGATTTGTTTGCTCAGGTGACCAATGCCAGTATGTTCTCTAAATTGGATCTTCAAGAGGCATACAACCTGGTACGCATTAGGGACGGTGACGAATGGAAGACGGCGTTCAACACACCCGATGGGCATTACGAGTATCTGGTTATGCCCTTCGGGTTGTGTAATGCGCCCGCCGTTTTCCAAGAATTAATTAATTAAGTTTTTAGGGAGGTTCTGGGAAAATTCGTGTTAGTATATTTGGATGATATACTAATTTTCTCTCCCAACCTGACAGAACATCGTAAACATGTGAAGTATGTGTTAAGAAAACAAAGGCAGAAGTCGTTGTACGCAATGTTAGAGAAGTGCCTCTTTGAGGTCACACAAGTCCCTTTTTTGGGATACATCATTTCCACTTCAGGCCTTTCCATGGATCCTGAAAAAGTCTCTGCTGTATTGGAGTGGCCTCAACCTGTAGGATTGAAAACACTCCAAAGATTTCTTGACTTTGCCAATTACTACAGGAAGTTCATCAAAGGGTTCTCTTCTGTGGTATCACCACAGCCTTACCAAAAAAGGGGCTGACACTTACCATTGGTCGGCAGAGGAACAGTCTGCCTTTGCTACGCTTAAAAAGCTATTTTGTTCTGCTCCCATTCTGAGACATGTGGATGTCACCTTCCCCTTTATCGTTGAGGTTGATGCATCAGAGGTTGGGGCTGTACTTCATCCCTGTGCCTAGAGATGAGCGTAATGACCTAATTACGATTTTGCGAAATTTCGCGTAATTAGTGTAATTACGATTATGGCCGTAAGTACATAATCGTAATGAAGAAGGATTTCGCGAAATTTCGCGTAAGCGTAATTTTCACGTAATTTTCGCATTACAGTCGTATCATGCCGTAATTTCGCATTAAACGCTACCGTAATTTCGCGTTAAACCGTAACGCTCCGTATAATATAAAAAAGCCGCCGACTTTAAGGGTTAATAGCAAAGCCCCCTTAAATGCTAAGAGCCTCAAATTTGGAGAATATATTAAGGAGATCAGGAGGAATAAGAGGAAAATTTTTTTTTTCAAAAAGACCTTATAGTTTTTGAGAAAATCGATGTTAAAGTTTCAAAGGAAAAATGTAAACATTTAAAAACCCGCCGACTTTAACGGTTAATAGCAAAGCCTGCTTAAAGTTTAGGAACACCAAATTCCCAGGGTATATTAAGGGGATCAGTGGGAATAAGAGGAAAAAAATTTTTTTCAAAAAGACCTTATAGTTTTTGAGAAAATCGATTTTTAAGTTTCAAGGGCGAAAATGTCTTTTAAATGCGGAAAATGTCAGTTTTTTTTGCACAGGTAACAATAGTGTATTATTTTCATAGATTCCCCCAAGTGGGAAGAGTTTTACTTACTTCGTTCTGAGTGTGGGAAATATAAAAAAAAAACGACGTGGGGTCCCCCCTCCCAGACCTCTTTAACCCCTTGTCCCCCATGCAGGCTGGGATAGCCAGAATGCGGAGCACCGGCCGCGTGGGGCTCCGCACCCTGACTATACCAGCCCGCATGGTCCATGGATTGGGGGGTCTCGGAAGGGGAGGGGCAGCCAAGCTTTCCCCTCCCCCTCCGAGCCCTTGTCCAATCCAAGGACAAGGGGCTCTTCTCCACCTCCGATGGGCGGTGGAGGTGGAGGCCGCGATTTCCTGGGTGGGGGGTTCATGGTGGAATCTGGGAGTCCCCTTTAAAAAGGGGTCCCCCAGATGCCCACCCCCCTCCCAGGAGAAATGAGTATAGAGGTACTTGTAGTACCCCTTACCCATTTCCTTTAAGAGTTAAAAGTAAATAAACACACAAACACATAGAAAAAGTATTTTAATTGAACAAAAAACATAACCACGAAAAAAGTCCTTTAATATTCTTAATTAACCATTAATACTTACCTGTCCCTTTAAATAAATGATCCCACGCAATATCCTCGGAAATGTTCTACCAGTTACAATGTAACAAAGTTATTATGTAACAACTTTGTTACATTGTAACTACGCCGCACCCGACGCCACTCGCCGCTCAGCCGCCGCATACGCGTCCGTGCAGGATGCTAAGTCCCCGCAGCTCCCGCTGTCCACCCCGCCCACATCTGTCACCCACATGTCACCCACATGTGGGTGACATGTGGGTGACATGTGGGAGAGGCGGGGAGGGCAGCGGAGCCGGCGGGGACTTAGCGTCCTGCACGGACCCGACAGAGCTCTGAGCTATATAGCTCAGAGCTCTGAGAAGCATCTTTGTATTTGGGCTCCAAGGAGCCCCATTGGTCCTTAGCAGACCAATGGGGTTCCTTCAAATCAGAAGGAACCCCATTGGTCTGCTAAGGACCAATGGGGCTCCTTGGAGCCCAAATACAAAGATGCTTTCGAGAGCTCTGAGCTATAGCTCAGAGCTCTGTCGGGTCCTGCAGCGCAGACGCGGCGGCGGCGGCGGCGGTGAGTGACGTCGGGTGCGGCGTAGTTACAATGTAACAAAGTTGTTATATTGTAATAACTTTGTTACATTGTAACTGATAGAACATTTCCGAGGATATTGCGTGGGATCATTTATTTAAAGGGACAGGTAAGTATTAATGGTTAATTAAGAATATTAAAGGACTTTTTTCGTGGTTATGTTTTTTGTTCAATTAAAATACTTTTTCTATGTGTTTGTGTGTTTATTTACTTTTAACTCTTAAAGGAAATGGGTAAGGGGTACTACAAGTACCTCTATACTCATTTCTCCTGGGAGGGGGGTGGGCATCTGGGGGACCCCTTTTTAAAGGGGACTCCCAGATTCCACCATGAACCCCCCACCCAGGAAATCGCGGCCTCCACCTCCACCGCCCATCGGAGGTGGAGAAGAGCCCCTTGTCCTTGGATTGGACAAGGGCTCGGAGGGGGAGGGGAAAGCTTGGCTGCCCCTCCCCTTCCGAGACCCCCCAATCCATGGACCATGCGGGCTGGTATAGTCAGGGTGCGGAGCCCCACGCGGCCGGTGCTCCGCATTCTGGCTATCCCAGCCTGCATGGGGGACAAGGGGTTAAAGAGGTCTGGGAGGGGGGACCCCACGTCGTTTTTTTTTTATATTTCCCACACTCAGAACGAAGTAAGTAAAACTCTTCCCACTTGGGGGAATCTATGAAAATAATACACTATTGTTACCTGTGCAAAAAAAACTGACATTTTCCGCATTTAAAAGACATTTTTGCCCTTGAAACTTAAAAATCGATTTTCTCAAAAACTATAAGGTCTTTTTGAAAAATATTTTTTTCCTCTTATTCCCACTGATCCCCTTAATATACCCTAGGAATTTGGTGTTCCTAAACTTTAAGCAGGCTTTGCTATTAACCGTTAAAGTCGGCGGGTTTTTAAATGTATACATTTTTACTTTGAAACTTTAACATCGATTTTCTCAAAAACTATAAGGTCTTTTTGAAAAAAAATTTTTTCCTCTTATTCCTCCTGATCTCCTTAATATATTCTCCAAATTTGAGGCTCTTAGCATTTAAGGGGGCTTTGCTATTAACCCTTAAAGTCGGCGGCTTTTTTATATTATACGGAGCGTTACGGTTTAACGCGAAATTACGGTAGCGTTTAATGCGAAATTACGGCATGAACGAAACGCGAAATTTCGCGTTGAAAATTACGCTTACGGTATTTTCAATTACGATTTTAATGGCAATTTCGCTACGCTAATTTCGCATCGTAATCGCAAATTTTGCATGCGTAATTATAGTAATGCGAAATTACGAAAATTTCAGCTCAACTCTACCTGTGCCTTCTTTTCTCATAGGTTCTCTCCAGCTGAATGGAACTACGATATTGGCAATCGGGAGCTTCTGGCCATTAAGTTAGCCTTTGAAGAATGGCGTCATTGGCTTGAAGGAGCAGAACATACTATTACAGTTTATACTGATCATAAGAACTTGGAGTACATTGAAGGGGCCAAAAGACTCAGTCCCCGACAGGCTCGCTGGTCCCTGTTCTTTTCAAGATTCAGATTCGTAGTAACGTATACTCCAGGGAGCAAGAATGTCAAAGCAGATGCACTTTCTAGGTGCTTTGAGCCTGAGACAGTGCAGCCTACAGCCCCTGAAACCATTCTACCTCAAAGATTAGTGGTAGCAGCCACGGAGACCTGGGAAGATTGGGCGAGTATGTTAAGGCCTTACCAACAGGACATCCCTGAGGGGAAGCCTGAGGGGGTTCTTTTTGTGCCACTTCCCTTCCGCTTACAAATCTTGTAACTGTTCCATACTCATAAGAATGCAGGGCATCCCGAAGCTGCTCGAACTCAGGATCTGTTAGCTAGATGTGTATGGTGGCCATCGTTGGCACTCGATTGCAAGGAGTTTGTAAGAGAATGCGCTGTGTGTGCCAGAAGTAAGCCATCTCGCCAGGCACCTGTGGGTACCCTTCAGTCCTTGCCAGTGCCAAATGAACCCTGGACTCATTTGTCTATGGACTTCGTAGGGGAACTCCCTAGTTCTGAGGGCAAGACGGTCATATGGGTGGTAGTTGATAGGTTCAGTAAAATGGCTCATTTCGTACCTCTGAAAGGACTCCCCTCAGCCCAGGAATTGGCTGATCTCTTCATCCGGCACATTTTTCGGCTGCATGGCATTCCGGAAAATGTAGTGTCAGATAGGGGAGTCAAGTTTGTGTCGAAATTCTGGAGAGCCTTTTGCCGTCAGCTCAATATGGACCTTTCATTTTCATCAGGCTACCACCCACAGACCAACGGACAGACCGAAAGGGATAACCAGTCACTAGAACAGTTTCTTAGGTGTTACGTGGCTGATGCGCAATCAGATTGGGTAAAGTTCCCGCCATTTGCAGAATTTGTGCATAATAACCTGAAGAGCTCATCTTCAGGTTTCTCTCCATTTCAGGTGGTCTCGGGGAAATCTCCCAAATGTTCTCCTTTGCCAGTAGCATCTTCTCCCTTTCTGGCCCTAGAAGATTGGCAAAGGGCTTTAAGGGAAATTTGGGTCCTGGTAAAGAGAAATCTGGGGAAAGCCTTCCAGGTTCAGAAGAAACAGGCAGATAAAAGGCGGTCGATGGAATGGAAATTTTCCCCAGGAGATAAGGTGTGGGTGTCTACTCGACATTTAGCCTTGAAACAACCGTCACCCAAGTTAGGACCCAGATTCATAGGCCCGTACCGTGTGTCTAAAAAAATTAATGATGTGACGTATGCGATTGATCTCCCAGCCAGCATGAGAGGTGTGAGATCATTCCATGTTTCTTTGCTTAAACCTGCTGTGCATGTGGATTCCTCTTCCCCCCCTTCCCCGTGATGATTGATGATCAACCAGAGTATGAGATCGAGAAGATTCTGGATTCTGATTGGTGCAGAATTCTGTACAGTACCTGGTTCATTGGAAGGGCTATGGCCTAGAGGAGAGAGCTTGGGTGCCGGATTGTCGCATGCATGCAGAGGAGTTGAAGAAAGAGTTTCATGAGTTACAGCCTGGGAAACCGGGTAGGAAGTGTCCAGGATCCACTCCTCAGGGGGGGGGGGTACTGTAATGGATAGCGGAGATACTGCCGCAACAGCAAGCGGCATGGCGGCTATCTCCGCGTCGCAGCCGGCAGTTTCCGCCGCACAGTTACATGCTTTGCCTGGTCCTTCTATCACTCATAGACTAAGGGCTACGCGCGCGCGCCGAACGAAAGGACCTTTATGCATCTAGAAGGGGAGTCAGCTGATCACTCGGTCAGCTGACTCCAGCTATGCTTAGGATTGGCTGAGTGACTGGGGCGGCGCTATGGAGCGCGTTTAGTATATATAGGACCTGCCTGTCAGTTGCTCCGCGTCTGCTGTTGCAAATGCTACGTGTTAGCACTCAGACCTAGTCAGATCCCAAAGTGTGCTAGAACCAGCCGGAGCTGGGGATCCACACTTAGCCAGATTCTGTTGATAGCTTAAAGTACTAATTGAATTGTATTATTTGTTATGACCTTCTGCTAGCTTGACTATTCTTCTGCTCACTGATTCTGTACCTTGCCTATCTGATATAGTTGCCGACTCAGCCTGATTTACTACTCTGATTTAGCTTCCTGTCTCTGTACCGTCTCTGTTGCCAAACCTGCTTGTCTGACCTTCCTGTCCTGGCCAGTGAGTTAGTCACTGGTGAGGGATCCTCTGCTAGTATCACCTACTCCTCAGGTGATTACTAGCTGCAGTACAGCCTGAATCACCTGCTCCTCAGGTGATCAGTAGCTTCAGTACAGTCTGAATCACCTGCTCTTTAGGTGGTCAGTAGCTGCAGTACAGTCTGAATCACCTGCTCCTCGGGTAATCGGTAGCTGCAGTACAGTCTTAATCATCTGCTCCTCAGGTGAATAGTCACTACAATATTATCTCCTCTGCCTGCTCCTCAGGTAGTAGTGGCTGCAGTTTAGTCTGAATCACCCGCTTCTCGGGTGATCAGTACGTTTGTTCAATATATTTCTACCCGCTCCTCGGGAGATCTATTCCACTACTGTCTACATCTCCAGCTTGCTGGAGTTGGTTCTCATCTGTTATTTTGAGATATTCCCCTCTTCCAGCTCCTCTGGGAGAACAAGTATCTCTATCATTACTGTTGCACCAAGCACCTATCATTACATTGGTTGTCCTGGTTCTGGCTATACTAGTATTATTGGTGATTCTGCAGATCACACATAATCGGGTATAGCATCTGTATTATTGGTGATACTGCAGATCACCAATGATCAGAGAAATCTGTTCTCGCTGACACCAATCGTTGCACTAATTTTTGCATTCAACACGCTTTGAGGGTTATTTTTAGCTCTTGCAATGAAAAATAAATAAAAATAAGAGTTGAACACAGGCAAGCCCTAAGTTGGCTTGGTACTTCTGCATCCATGGATATTTCATCATGCCAGTTCAGGCACACTTTAACCACTTAAGCCCGAAGGGTTGTTTATTTTTTGCATCTGAGCAACTTTCACCTCCCGTTCATTTTCCAATAACTTTATCACTACTCATCACAATGAATTGGTCTGTATCTTGTTTTTTCCGCCACCAATTAAGCTTTCTTTGGGTGATACATTTTGCTAAGAATTATTTTATTCTAAATCCATTTTAACAGGAATATTTAGAAAGAAATGGAAAAAAAATCATTATTTCTCAGTTTTTGGCCATTGTAGTTTGAAATTAATACATGCTACCGTGATTAAAACCCATGTATTTTATTTGCCCATTTGTCCTGCTTTTTACAGCATTTAAATTATGTCTCTATCACAATGTATGTCGCCAATATTTTATTTAGAAATAAAGGTGCATTTTTTCAATTTGCGTCCATCACTATTTACAAGCCAATAAATCAAAAAATTATATTAATATACTCCTTTGACATGCATATTTAAAAAGTTCAGACCGTTAGGTAACTATTAATGTTTTTTTTTTTTGTTGTTTTTTTATTGTAATTTTTTTTTTGTATAAAAAATTGTATGTGGGTAATTTTTGGTGTGGGAAGTAAACAGCTAATTTTAAATGTAAAAAAAATGTATTTATTTATTAAAAAATGGATGTGTGTGTAGTTTTACTATTTGGCCACAAGATGGCCACAGTGAAAGAATCCTGGAAGCGTGAACGTACGCTTCCAGGAAGAAGAATGAAGAAGGGGAACTTTTTAAAACTCTGCAGCGTCTGATGAGACGCTGTCGGTTTTTCTGCGGGGGGCTTCGATCAATGAAAGAGATCTATAATCCCTTTCATTGTTCGCTGGGCTAACGGCCGACGGTGGGAGCGAGAATGTTCGTCCAATTGGGCTTAAGTGGTTAAAGAGAATCTGTATTGTTAAAATCGCACAAAAGTAAACATACCAGTGCGTTAGGGGACATCTCCTATTACCCTCTGTCACAATTTCGCCGCTCCTCGCCGCATTAAAAGTGGTTAAAAACAGTTTTTAAAAGTTTGTTTATAAACAAACAAAATGGCCACCAAAACAGGAAGTAGGTTGATGTACAGTAAGTCCACACATAGAAAATACATCCATACACAAGCAGGCTGTATACACCCTTTCCTTTTGAATCTCAAGAGATCATTTGTGTGTTTCTTTCCCCCTTCTGCTCTCATGCACTGAAGTTTCATGCTGCTCTTTTCTTCATGCAAACAGCTTTGTAATTCTTCA